>NC_056732.1:577896992-577989492 GCF_019279795.1 Protopterus annectens
TTGATGTGAGGTTTGGGAAGTATTCTTACTGGGGTTTCTGTTTAAGCAATGTAGCTGATAGTCTTGAGAAACAGAAAAGCTAGCCAGGGCTAGTACAACAGCATAGTTTTGTTTTAGATAGGTGACATTTGAGTTTTTGTTTAAAATTGGATAGTTTGGTAGTAGTTGTTACATCAGTAGGTAGAGTGCCCAGATTTTAGTTATATAGTTTGAGAATAGAGAGTCCCCTTTGTTGCTAGAGTGTAGGATACGATTAGTGGAGTAAGGGTGATCCCATGTGATATAAACGTCATCATTTTCTATAATGCTTTATGGCTCATGTTTCCAGTGTTTTTCAGCTATTCAACATTATAATGTTTGCACAATCACCCACTGCAACAGTCTTGCCACATTATTATGCCTTTCAGTATACAGTCTTTCTGCCGTTAGTGTATCACAACCAACAACAAGATGTGCAACTGTTTCCAATTCTGTTTTTAAAAAAAATACATTTATCTGTTTCTCTCACATGTTCAATGAATTTTGTAAACCAATGTGTATGTAGTCGAATGTCTTGGGCTGCCAATACTAACCTTTCATCTTTTGGTTTAAATTCACTTCTCCTTAACCATTCCTGCATGCAGTCCTAATCAACAGGAGGTTGTTCCAACAGTTTTCTATACTTGCAACTATATTTATGCATTTTCTACATTTCTTCCCTCTCACCTGATCCTTTACCTTATATTATTTTGTTTTTTAGCACATTCAGTTGCTGCCTGATTTTCTTCTACTTCTGGCTTGATTTCCATTACCGCTTGATACCGACATGCTTCTGCTAAATTAAGCAGGGAAGTCATCTTAGACTTATTCTCCTTATGTTTTGAAACTTTCACTATGTTTGGGTCTTGTGAGGTCAGCAGATATGTATGCAGTCTTACGATTGCAGATCTATACGTATAATCAGTTTTGAGGAGGCCCATACCTCCTTTACAGAATAGTCATGGTATACACACTAATTTTTATAAATCATTTGATGAGCATGAAGCGACTTCTTATTTTCCTGTCCAACTGATCCAATACCTTTTGGGGCCAGTCAGTCACTCCAAAACAGTAAGTTAGGACCAGTAGAGCAAACTAGTTTATAGCTTGGACTTTGTTCCTAGATGTCAGTGCTGTTTTCAGTATTAATTTTAGTCTTCTAAAATATTCCTTACTAAGTGTTATTCACATTTGTTCATGTTTTATTATTGATCATTCATCAGTTCCCAAATATTTATACATTCCCTCTTGCTCAAGTTATTTTATATCACATTCCTGTCCCAGGCTGGTGTTTTCTTTGTGCTGCAACTTTCCTGCTTTAAAGGTTGCTTTTGCATATTTATCAGCACCAAATGACATTCTATCATCTGAAAAAGTTTTCGCCACTTGCAGTTGTGCTTTCAGTTTCTCATCTGTTGACCTATACAGTTTTAAATCATCCACAAAAAGAAGATGAGAAGTCTTTACACTTTATTGTTTTCTGGGAGCCAAATTGAAGCTATGAACTAATCTGTTAAGTAGACGGCTTAATGGGTTAAGGGCAAGACAGGAGAGCAGGGGTGACAAAAGAATCACCCTAGAATATCCCCCTTTGAATTTTTATCTGTGGAATAATAATTTGTCCTCTACAAGGGCTTAACTATAAAGTGGTTTGCCACTGTTTCATGGTTGCTGTAATGTAGCTGATCAGTGTAAGGTGTATCTTATACATTTTTAAGCACTCTTTTATCCATGAATGTGGACTACTTTTAAATGCTTTTTTGTAGTTTATCTATGCCATACTTAGATTATTCCCCTTTTTACAGTTCTCCTTTATGACTTTATTTAACAACAAATGATCCATTGTTCCTTATGACTTTCTTTTATTGCCCTTTTGTTCTATTGCCATGATTGAGCTTTCTTCTAAATGACTATAAACTTTGTCAGCATCAGTTCCAGTTTATAGTTTATACTTTATCAGAAGGCAAGTTATTGGTCTATAGTTTTTAGGATAGTTTGCAGATTCGCTCTTAAATATGTGCATACAAATGGTTCTTACCATTGCCTAAATCTTCATGTAAAGATGTTAGTTTTAGCCACAAGTTAGGCACTGCATCTGGGCCTGGGGTTTTCAGATTAAGAGCTTTTCTTAACATTTTTACACACTAAAGGTCGCTGGTAGTAAATGAATGTTTGAAAATGGTGCTTTTATTATTACTACTTTTTTGTACTTTTTTGTATATTTAATTGATGTCAAGCTTTTATTGGTTGAATTTGAAATTGTTTGGGCTATTTAAGGACTTGTTGGTTGCTGAATGGGGTTATCTGATGAAGTCTTGGTAGACAAAAACGTATTGTGAATTGTGAGTGTTAATATCTGTGTTTGGAATAAAGGATTACTATACCGTGGTTCGTGGACTTTGTTTTCCAAACAACACTTTTTTCTGGTTATTAGTCATTGGTTGGAGTTGTTTTTTTCCCCTTTTACTTGGTTATTGGTTGCATTTGGGGAATGAAAGACACTGTTTCATTACCACGGTCTCCAAAGGAGAGGAGGGATGACGTGGAAGAAACGAGGAAGCTTATTGGTCAGCTTTCTCAGCTCGTCGACCTACTGACTCCTATCAGTGCGAGGATAGCTACTGCACTGTGTTCATCTCTAACTGGGAATCAGGAAGCGTTTCATGGTGGCGGATCTACAGCAGCGGCTGTTGGAGCTAAAGTTAGCTCAAATGAAGACAATGGGACTAACAAGCAAACCAAAAGGAACTCGTTTAATATTTTAGATATTCCTAACTTACTTTTTACACCCGGTGACAATGGCGTGGCCTCGAATGGCACTAATGCAAACAACGGATGGACTTTTAGTCAAATTAATAAAGGTGACTTTAATAATGTTACTGGCAATGGACTAGCAGTTGTTAAACAGATGAAAAATTTCTCTGAATGGTTGAACAGTAATGTAGATATTAATTTTGATATGGATGCCAATACTGCTGTCCTTGACAATAAGGGGAATAATGACACTTATAGAAATAATGTTAATAAATTAGCTGATGTGTTGGGGAAATTTAAAGCTCTCAAGATTGACAACAAATATCTTAGGGAATGTTTGAAGAGAGGGATTGTGCCTAAAGGTTTGAGAGTGTTTAAGTTCCCCAACAACACTGACAACAGTTCTGTATTTTATAAGGATCTTGTGGATATTTTTAATAGATGTGGGCTTGATGTGGTTAAAATTGTAGTAAAACAAAATGAAATGAAAATGAATGAACTTTCCACTGTTCTAGAGCACCTTAACAATGTTATTACCAATGACTTATTACATACTGTAAAGGCGGAGAAAATAAAATACTATAGTGTGATGGACAAAATAGACGAATTATGTTTAGTTAATATTACAAGGAAGATTAAGGAATTGAACAGAGATATTTTAGAATATAAAGACAAGCAATGTTACCCGGCACCCAGAAAAAACAGTAAAGGTTGGGTAAAGAATTGTGTGAATGATGACCTAGAAGAAATTTTAGATAATGATGAGTTAGTGGATGTGAATAATCAATTGGACCCTTTAGATTATCCCCCTCTCCGACGTTCCGAAAGGTTAATGAACCAGAGGGCTTCCCAATATTATTATCAGGCTCAGAGGGGAGGAAAGGGAGTGGGACATCGGGGGAAGGGGAAATATCAACATTATTAGTTACAGGTGAAGATTTGGATGAATGTAAGGTGATGGATCCTCCTACTATTGTATTAGATGAAATGCATTGTATTAATAATGTATTCACATATAGAAACTATAATATTTTTAACTATACCAATGTTGAATTAACTGTGGACCATTTCAATTTATTTTCTAGAGTTTTTAAATTTGTACCATATAAGAAATGTGACAGTACTAGACTTTTATTGGATTTTAAAATGTTTACTGGACAGCTTAATTTGGGCATCACTTTTCAGGGACAGGGGAGGATGGGCGCACAGCCCTGTCTGAGACGTAAAAGTGAATGCAACCCACCAATACACCCACAATTGAAACATTTTGAGTCTATAGTGGAGAAGGAAATAAGAAAGGTAGTAGGTAAATCAAGAAACATTTTGAGTCTATAGTGGAGAAGGAAATAAGAAAGGTAGTAGGTAAATCAAGAAGATATAATTTGAATCAAAAAGAGAGTAGGTTACTTGGTGACCTTCAGTGGAATTCACAGATTATGAAACCAGACGGGGGGGGGGGGGGTACTCTCCTTATGGACCAAGTCATATATGAAGGAAAAATGCATGATATTTTGGGGGATTCACTCACGTACAATAGGGTCTCTAAAAATGAGATTCATGTAGCCTATAAGAAAATTGAGTTGGCCCTTAATGATCTGCTTTTAGAAGGATTAATTAATATAGAAACATTTAAATTTTTACATGTGCCTCAACCTACGATATCCACTATGTTTGGGATCCCCAAGGTACACAGGGATCAAATTAATCCCCCCCTCAGACCCATTGTGTCCAATGAAGGCTCCAAGACTATGCCTCTGGCAAAATACTGTGACGTAAAATTGAAAAAACATTGGGGTATAGAAAAAACTATTCTAAAAGATTCTTGGGAATTTCTTCTGGGTATTGACACCAATCAGGTTTACGATAATATTATATTTGTAACAGTGGCTATCAAAGATTTATCTACAGTTATACCGCAGGAAGGTGGATTAAGTTGGCTTGAGGCTGCCCTGGTTGACAAATGTAATATTACTAGTAATGATTTACAGGTTATTCTTAACCTTATGGAAATTATATTAAAAAAAATATTTTATTTATTATGGTGGTGAGTATTTCCACCAGTTGAGGGGGGTGGCCGTGGGGGCCAACTGTGCCCCCACATATGCCAACATTATCCTAGCCTGGTGGGAAAAAAACAACATATTTTCAATTCCAGATTTTGTGACTGTTGGATTTTGTATAGGCGTTTCCTAGATGATATCTGTATTTTTTGGAAGGAATCGGAGGAGAAATTGAATGAATTTTTGGAGTATTTCAATTCGACTACCACCTTCCTACAATTTACTAATAAAATTACTAATAATAAAGTAGACTTTTTGGATATACGTATCATCAAAACCTCTGGGGGTATTAAGTCCAAAGTTTTTCGAAAGGAGACTTTCTCTAATTCATATCTTCATTTTCAGAGTGCCCACCCATATGTGCAAAAGAAAGGTATTTTTAAGAGGCAATTGATTAGAGCTAGTAGACTCACTTCTTTAGACAAAGATTTTGAGGATGAATGTGCCTTCTTTGGAAAACTATTTTTGGAGAGGGGATACCCAACTACGTTACTGGAAGATACTATTATTTATATAAAAAAACAGAGAAAGATGAGATTTATGCCCCTTTTAGGTAAGGGTAACGATTTTATTCATTAATGGTGCGAAAAAGGATGGCAAGTTTAATAGGGTACTTACAATGGAATATAGCAGTGATTCATAAAAGGTGGTTGATGTGGCGAAAAAAGAGTGGGATAGATTTACGTCCCTCACTTACCTAAAGGGGGTTGAAAACAAACCTTTAAACATTGTGTTTAAGAAAGGTACCAATTTGAAGGAATTACTGGAAAAAGGGAGTACCATACATAAGGGAAAAAGACCTGGTACTTATAGATGTGGGACATGTGCCCAGTGTAATTATGTAGCTAATGCTGACCAGGTGTTTATTAAAGCCAGGAATAAATTTGTTAGAAGTACCTGTTAGAGTAATTGTATTTCTAGTGGGTTGGTCTATTTAGTGACCAGTGAAGTTTGCAGCACGTTCTACGTAGGGAAAACTGAAATATGTCTAAAAAGGTGTATTTACGAACATTTTTATGACATAAGTAGGAGCAATGATAAAAATGCCCTATATAAACACCTACAGAATTGTGCTCAAGCAAACTTTTTATTTTTTGTACTTGAAGTTGTCCACAAAGATGCTAGAGGGGGTTCGTGGGAAACCCGTCTTGAATACCGTGAGTTGTATTGGCAGGTTTTCTTGGATGCTGGGAGATACCCTGGTCTTAATGTGAGTATTTCCCTGGCACCATTACTGAAGTTAAGAGCAGCCAAATTGTAAAAACTGTAAGATGTAATATGAGCCACTAGAGGGTAGCATTGAATTAGTTTTTTTATGCTGTATGAGTAATTTTCTATGCTGAATGAAATGTTTTTAAACATTTTTATGTCATGTTTTACATATTTAATACAGTTATTTATTATGGTACTTTTTAATATTTATATACTTTTATACATTTTTAAACACTAAAGGTCGTTGGTAGTAAATTAATGTTTGAAAATGGTGCTTTTGTTATTACTTTTTTGTACTTTTTTGTATATTTAATTGATGTAAAGCTTTTATTGGTTGAATTTTAAATTCTTTGGGCTATTTAAGGACTTGGATGCTGAATGGGGTTATCTGATGAAGTCTTGGTAGACAAAAAGTATTGTGAATTGTGAGCGTTAATATCTGTGTTTGGAATAAAGGATATACTACTCAGAAACAGCTCCTCGTGGTCCTGCAGAGTGGTCCTAGCAGCAGAGAACTGAGAAAAGCGACTACTTTCCTGATTTAAGTATTTTTTACTGTTTTTTATCTAAAATACCTTCTTTTGCTTACTTTGAACAAGCTTAAACTGTTTTTTTAGCTGTTTGTTGCATTATATATTATCTGCACTTAAAGTTACATTTGGTCAAAAATTGGTCGAAAGTTTGTTTGTTTGTTTGTTTGTTAAATTTAACTGTTGAGGCTGCCCACTAAAGTGTGCTAGCCTGTGTAACTGATTTATTACTGTTTCCTGCATTTCTGTGTGCTTTCTATCTCAAAAACAAAAAAAAAAAAATATCCTTGTTTTCCCGCCTCTCCTCGACTAGTTTAGGCCAGTATACAGGCTTTGCTGTATTCTGGGCTGTGGTGTAGTTCCTGTGCTGTCCATTGCCTTACTTGGATAGAAGGAAGTTTCTTTGCTCACCAGTGGGAGTGGGGAGCCTTGAGCAGCCTATCTGTCCCTGAAGGAGTGACCTCAGCACAAGAGCTTGTAGTAATTGGTTGTTTTGGACCATTTCTAGCTCTTTTGAAGTTCCCTGTTTAAAATCCGCCTTTGAGCATTTTTTCTGGCTATACTACTCAGAAACAGCTCCTCGTGGTCCTGCAGAGTGGTCCTAGCAGCAGAGAACTGAGAAAAGTGACTACTTTCCTGATTTAAGTATTTTTTGCTGTTTTTTTATCTAAAATACCTTCTCTTGCTTACTTTGAACAAGCTTAAACTGTTTTTGTAGCTGTTTGTTGCATTATATATTATCTGCACTTAAAGTTAAATTTGGTCAAAAATTGGTCGAAAGTTTGTTTGTTTGTTAAATTTAACTGTTGAGGCTGCCCACTAAAGTGTGCTAGCCTGTGTAACTGATTTATTACTGTTTCCTGCATTTCTGTGTGCTTTCTATCTCAAAAACAAAAAAAAAAAAAACAAAAAAAAATCCTTGTTTTCCCACCTCTCCTCGACTAGTTTAGACCAGTATACAGGCTTTGCTGCATTCTGGGCTGTGGTGTAGTTCCTGTGTTGTCCATTGCCTTACTTAGATAGAAGGAAGTTTCTTTGCTCACCAGTGGGAGTGGGGAGCCTTGAGCAGCCTATCTGTCCCAGAAGGTGTGACCTCAGCACAAGAGCTTGTAGTAACTGGTTGTTTTGGACTATTTCTAGCTCTTTTGAAGTTCCCTGTTTAAAATCCGCCTCTGAGCATTTTTTTTCTGGCTATGCTACTCAGAAACAGCTCCTCGTGGTCCTGCAGAGTGGTCCTAGCAGCAGAGAACTGAGAAAAGTGTCTACTTTCCTGATTTAAGTATTTTTTGCTGTTTTTTTTATCTAAAATACCTTCTCTTGCTTACTTTGAACAAGCTTAAACTGTTTTTTTTAGCTGTTTGTTGCATTATATATTATCTGCACTTAAAGTTACATTTGGTTGAAAATTGGTCGAAAGTTTATTTGTTTGTTAAATTTAACTGTTGAGGCTGTTTAAAATCCGCATTTGCGTGGCTTTGCGCAATTGTGCGCATAGCGCAGCGCCGGTTAAACAAGATTAAACTTTTTCTGGCTCCGCCAAGTCTGCTCTTCAAATTTTCCCTTAAGAAAGCTCTACTCTTATAATAAACAGTCTACTCGCTTTATTATAAGCCTAGCACTTGTTCTCAAAACCTCTCTTCTAAGTAAACACTCTCAAACTAAAGTAAGCACTACATCCACCTACCACCCCTGTGAGTACCCACTTCCCTTAAAGGCACAGCACTCCCTTATAATATTCTAGCATGTCGAGTGGTAGATTACTAGCATCCTCTCTGGTTCAGCTGGTTAATCTGGGAATCTTGAGACAATGCTACAATTGTCTCATGTACACAGACAACCCTCTCCTCTTCCCAACAAACACAAATACATGTGAGAGATGCAACTATATAGCCAAACTGAAGGCTGAACTCTCTCAACTCAGGACTGACAAGACCAGACAGGAGGAGAAGGTAACCACACACACAGCAATCCCAGTCTCACATAGACCTACCACAACTGCAAACCAAACACATAATAACACAAAGACATACTTGGAGGCTCTAACAAAAAACTTAACAAAACAACAGAGGCTCCCAAAGCAGACACCCAAAAATCCACCACCTCAAAACATAACACATGCAACACATACTTCAATAAATCAGTGTGTCAAACAATCACAGCCCTTAAGGCCAAACACTATGCCTGATACACTAGTAATAGGTGACTCTATAGTCAGACACACTGACGTTCCGCTTACCAGGCTGAACAAGAAGAGGGTAACGGTGAGCTGCCTATCGGGAGCTAGGATCTGCCACATAACACACGCACTCAGGTCCCTCCAAAGCAAGTACAAATATGACTCCGTCATTGTCCATGCCGGCGTGAATGAGATGTACCTCCCTGGACTACATGAAAAGAGACATAGTGGAGCTCTCTGATTATGTAGCCCAGGCTGGTATGACCCTGACCCTGAGCAGCATCTTGCCCTCACCAAGAATTATGCCACAATACAAAGACAAAATGATCAGCTTTAATAATTGGCTCAATTACTGGTGTCATTCTAGGGGGATCCAATGTCTGTCTGCTTGGGATGACATACTGGACAAGCCACGCTGCTTCGCAAGGGACGGCTTGCATTTGTCACCACTGGGCTTCCGGATATTGGCTAAGGCTCTTGCCACCCCCATAGTGCCTTTTTTAGGCAAGGCTCAAAAGACAAACCCACCTCCTTAGAAAACAAAAATGTAAAAAAATTAAGGATAATGCTGCTCAATGCCAGAAGTCTAAATCTCAAGCTTTAATAATTGTCTCAATTACTGGTGTCATTCTAGGGGGATCCAATGTCTGTCTGCTTGGGATGACATGCTGGACAAGCCATGCTGCTTCACAAGGGATGGCTTGCATCTGTCACCACTGGGCTTCCGGATATTGGTGAAGGCTCTTGCCACCCCCATAGTGCCTTTTTAGGCAAGGCTCAAAAGACAAATCCACCTCCTTAGAAAACAAAAATGTAAAAAATTTAAGGATAATGCTGCTCAATGCCAGAAGTCTAAATCTCAAGATGCAGGCTCTCGAAGCACTCCTCAGTATGGAGAACATCGATGTCTGTGCAGTAACTGAAACCTGGTTCAAGGCTCCTGAGAGCACCCCAGTGCTACCAGGCTATACCTCGTATCATGCTTTTTGGCCCCAAAACTCGGGCCAAACCAAAAAGGGAGGGGGAGTGTCCATATTCATCAAGGACACCCACACCTCCAGGTTACTGGCAACACATGAAGCATCAGAGACCATCCAGGTGCAACTAACCGTAGGCAAAACGGCTATACAACTGGTAGCATGCTACAGACCACCCTCCCAATCTCAGGAACCCCATTCAGCCTTCCTGAAGACATTGGAGGATATGAATGTCTCACCAAACACCATCATATTGGGAGACTTCAACTACCCTAACATAGACTGGGTGCATTATTCTAGCCCTAACACCCTAGCCCAAAGGTTTCTGGAATTCATAAATTCAAATGCAATGGAACAGCTAGTCACCTCTCCCACAAGTGGAGATAATATACTAGACCTGATCATCACAAACATGGGGACAAAGTGCTCCACACCGGAAGTATACCCCTCATTAGTGAGATCTGACCACAAACTAATCACCCTTGATATACATATCCCCACCTTCACCCCCAACACAAAAGACTACAGTGAAAAACTTCTCAAAAGCCAACTTTACACTTCTTAAGACTGAGATGGTATCCTTTAAGCCCACTGGGCCAGTGGAAACCACATCCCGCAATGTTGAATCCTTCACAAATGCTTTCTACGGACATCTCCAAGAATGCATGGATCATGCAATCCCAAATAAAACCAAGACCCTCTCCACCAATGGCAGGCATCCTGTCTGGTGGAACCCAGCCATAAACAAATTGTATAACAAAAGAAGGAAGCTACTGCACGACAGAGCAAAATCCCATAAAGAGAAGGCATCTCTGATCAGCACTAGTAGAAAGATACGTTCTCTCATAAAAACATCCAAGGCCAACTTTGAGAGAAAAATCGCTATGGACACTAAAGATAACCACAAGGCCTTCTTCTGCTACCCTCAGATATGCTCAGAGTTAGTTCACAATGACAAAAAATACAATGAACCCACAGATATTGCCAACATTCTGGCAGACAGGTTCAGTGCAAATTTCTCCCCTCCCTCACCCCCAAAAGAAGAAATACTTATCCCAGCTGAATGTAACCTCCCTGTCATTTCAGATGTCCAGGTGAGAACCGCCCTCAGCAAAGCTAAAAACACAGCATCAATGGGACCTGACGGTATCCCGGGTTGTATGCTACGTGAACTCCAAGAGGAGCTAAACCTGCACGTACAAATGCTATTTAACCTTTGCCTTACTACAGGATATGTACCTGAACACTGGCATACAGCAACAGTGGTCCCACTCCACAAAGGAGGCACCTCTACAGACCCTGGTAACTACCGCCCCATAAGCTTAACCAGCCTGGTCTGCAAAGCTATGGAAAGAATCATTATGGAACTCATAAACAGAGACATTGGGGACCTACAGACACTTGATCCCACCCAGTTCGGCTTTGTAAAGGGCAGATCCTGCCTTTTGAACCTGGTTGACTTTTTCAAAACAGTCACTAGAGCCATTGATGAGGGCAAAGCAGTCCATACAGCCTACCTGGACTTGGCTAAAGCTTTTGACACAATACCCCACTCAGGCATCATAGACAAGGTCAACAGCTTAAATGTAAATCCATATGTCACAAGATGGGTGGCAAACTGGCTAAAGGATAGAACCCATAAAGTCAAAATCGCTGGAGCCATGTCAGACTCAAAGCCAGTCACAAGTGGTGTCCCACAGGACTCTGTCCTGGGACCCCTCTTGTTCTGCATTTATTTCTCAGATGTGAAAGCAAACATGGGAGGGTTGTGGCTGACAAAGTTCACAGATGACTGCAAACTAGGCGTCACAGTCAATACACCAGCTGACACATACATCCTAAAGAAAGGCCTCACTGAAACGGACAACTGGTGCCGGAGTCATGGCCTTAAACTAAATGCCAAAAAATGTATAGTCATCCCCTTTGGGAAAAACAAAGTACCCACAAATTATCACATAGACAGTAACCCACTGAGTACGGAAAAAGTAATCAGAGCCCTGGGGACCCAAGTCGATAGTGACCTCTCATTTGACACCCACGTTGCCAAAGTGGTTAGAAAGACTTTCTACCTTGCCCACCTTATCATGAAGGGATTCACATCCAGATCAATGGAGGTCATTGTACCCCTATACTCCTCCCTTATCAGGCCCATGATTGAGTACAATGCCCCATTTGGTATGTACCTCACCCGGCACTTGCAACAGCTGGAGAGACCCCAAAAGTACCTCACCAAGAGGATCAAGAGATCCAACATATGTCATATGCTGCCAGACTAAAGAAACTCCAGCTCTATTCAGTAGTATACCGCCTACTCAGAGGTGATCTGTGCCTGACATACAAGGCCATGTCCAATCAGGAATTGATGGACATGCTCCACCTCAAAAAATCCAAATCCATCAGAACCACGAGAGCTAAAGATTTAAACCTCAGCACAAATATGAATAGGACATGCTGGAGGGATAGATTCATAACCCAGAGGCTTCCCATACTCTGGAACAGAATCCCAGTTCATGTTAGGCAGAGCCCCTCACTGACTCTCTTCAAGAGAAATCTTGACGAGTGGATGGGAGATCGTAGGTTTACCCAGAGGGTCATCTCTGTGTCACTACTAGACAGAGTCACAGTAAATTAATTCTATTATGTAAGGGGGTCTTCACTGTGTCACTACTAGACAGAGACACAGTATTCTAAATCTATTTCTGTACAGTTTTGGCGAAAGCCACATCACTATGGCTAGACTTATAAATGCCCCAGGGCAGATAGCCTAGTACTAAACTATGAAACTATACCGTGGTTCTTGGACTTTGTTTTCCAAACAGCACTTTTTTCTGGTTATCTTTTCTTAACTTTGTTTCACCCTCTTCATCCCATTATATATCCTGTACATTTGAACTTCTTATTCTTTCATTTACTTCTTCTGTCTGTTCAGCATATTTTTTATATTTTACAGGATCTTCTTAGATATTTCTCCAAAATGTATCTATTTCTTCTTTTTTTGATGGTGTGCATATCTGAGTGACCCAAATGTGTAAAGCTTTGGTGGCTGTATCTACTGCTGGTTTGCTGACTGTGATGTGCTGCAAATCCTGCAGGTAACCATTGGGTCGCAGTCGGTTTGCTGATGGCAATTTAGATGTCAGCCACCTCCCTATATTCTGAAATAAACATTCTTACTTTTGTCCATACAGAGTGAGTATACATAGTAAATCTTTGCTACTGCACAGAACTGAGAGAGTAATTCAACAATTCAAACTTTGGGACAAACATATGATGGGGTTTGTGCATTTTTAGTGGTCATTGGTTAGTGGCTCTGTAGCAGATGTTATATTTTCATCCACAGCCTGTAAAACAGAAACTATGAATATCACCAAATAAAAATGAAACTTACAAATATACTATTGTTGGTTAACTGACATGTATCATGTCATACTGTTGATCCCAGCATGTTAGCATAGATGACCCTTTACTTTTCCCTGGAGATAAAACCTATCACTAGGAGTGTATTTGTATAGCCCAGGCCTGTAGTGATGTGTCGAGACTGCTTTGTGTGTAAGACAGCAGTTATTCTCGCAAAAAGACCAAATGGTGTGATTGAGGCTCTGCACATGAGAAAATAAAAATGAAATAGCTGGTCAGAAAGCAGAAAGCAGATAAAATACAGTCTTTGCTTGCAGACAGACAGCACTAATTATATTTCTTTATTACACTCTAGCGTATTCTTCTAATGTTCAGTATATAGCTTTTAATTAAACCATGCTGTGTAAAATGCTTTTTCAAATTTGTTTGCAAATGAAAAAGGTGAGCTATCACTTATTTTGCCTCTCTCCATTTTAACAAATATAGATGTAGTAGTAAGCCCTGCCAAAGCATTGTGTAAATCATGGAATAGGAAAGGAAAACTGTGTGTCTTTAATGAGTTGAACCCAGGAGCTTAAGCAATTCATGTCAGTGTTGCTGCCTTTGACCCAACAAGCAGCCACTGAGCACCTGTTCTCTGAGGCATCCTTACAAAGCTATGCCCTTTTCATCTTGGAAACCATGGCATGTATGAACTCACACACACGCGCATGCAAACACTGATCACAGATTGCTAAATACTCTGGGGTTTAGGTCCTAATCCAAGGCCTACATTTTCCTTTTGTATTCTATGACTCAAGCATAGACTTTGTACGGTCTTCCTAGGGTGTGTGTGTGTGTGTGTGTGTGTGTGTGTGTGTGTGTGTGTGTGTGTGTGTGTGTGTGTGTGTGTGTGTGTGTGTGCAGACGTGTGTATGTGTGTTATTAATCTGACCTTAAAACAACATTCTTTGGTTTCCTACCTTAAAAAAAGGTTTTATTAAGGGATTATTCAGAGCCATTTAATGGCTCTTTGATGGTCGATTGTCAGTCACATCAGCACAGTCAGATTGTTAAAGTTTCTGTGCTCAACTCATAATCAAAGGAGTAAATTTCCTTTCCATATTTCATTTTAACAACATTTTTGTACATCTGAAGTGAAATTTATTTGAAAAATATCCTCTACATTCCAGAAGAAATTATACTTCAGATACAACATTACATTGAGCCATGATTCTTCTTAGACTGTTGGCAATCTTGGCAAAGTGTCATGTCCTATTTATACTTCCTTTCAAAATCTGAGACTAAACATGGCTTGTCAACATCTACACAATGCATACATCACTTTATGTGATATACGTTAACAGCTGGTACTATCATCAGACTTCTCAATGTAATTTTGTCTGCTCCCTATATTTAAATGATTTTTTCACAGTATGTGATGTATGGTACACTGGCCTTTATTTTCAAAATAAAAAGATCCAGGTACATATAACAGTATGGGACATGGTGGCTATACATTGCAATAGTAAATATTAAGGCATACCAGAAAATGTAAGGTTAGTCCTTGCATCCATTGCTTCACTCCTTAACTGCCAGTACCAGAACTTTTTTCTTGATGGGTATGAACTTTAGCTACTGCTAATTTCTCTTGCAATGTAAACATGACAGGAAATGGCAGCAGTTTGTTATGTCTTTGCTTATTAGTTGTTACTCAGTAAGATGCACGAGGAAGAAATGTTTTTCTAGGAAAAGCAATAGCTTTAAGTGCCTTACTGTGTGACATAGAATGTAAGAGGATCGCTCTCATGCCAAAAGAATATACAGTGTTTGTAGTGTGCAGTTTTAACACAGTGTGCCATAAGTCATATGTCCTGGCAGAAAAATATACGGATGTATAACATGGCTCCCTATTAATATGTTGTCACTCAAAATGCCGACTGCTGAAAAAAAAGACTGAAAACCTGGAGAAGAGGGAGTCTCGAAAATCAGTCTTCGCCTTAAAACTTCTTTTAGCAAGGGGTGGCAAACCCACCCTGCACACCCAATGAGGGTGGTAAACCCCACACACACACCCAAACATATATATAGCAATTCAGAGATCACCATGCCTTGGAGAGAAGGGACTATTCCAAGAAATGCCATCTCACACTTAGTATATGTAAGGCCATTCTTTTGGCTATTCAGTCTCGCATTTCAGGACTCACTCTAGCAGGTCCCGACATTTCAAATGGTTACCGTATAGGATACTGCCATGTTTCAACTCACAGATTTTCTGGTTGAGCCTACAAGCCTTGTTTGTTAAAACTGAATGAGAACTTGTAACAAATTCTGGCAGGCAGAGTTTCACAGGCACAAATCACTCAGGTGATGAAAGGTGTATTTAATGATAAAAATCCACAAGAAAAACAAAACGTGAGGGCTTTCATTAAACAAGTGTTAACTTTATCAGACACCATTAAAATGTAAGACAACCATTTGTATACATATAAAAAACACTCTGATTGTGTAAGCAAAGAGAGGCACCTAGCTAAGCAGCACTGAGATAGAACATTAATTAACCCCTTGATGACTGTGTTACAGTTTAAACTGTTACATCTTAAATACAACTAAAACTTGTAATAAAAAGATGAATTATTAGTCTCATACTTGTGTCATGAACGGTTATAAATAGAATAAAACTAAAACCAAAGTCATTTTTAAAATCTCATGTTAAATATTCACATAATGCTAAAATGTTTCCCAAAGCAAAATACATACAAAAGTGCTTGCGCTTAACAAATGTTTTAAGATATTTTGTTCCTTTCTAGGGCTTTTAATTTCAATACAGGAGACATGGACGTCCTGTCATATATCCCTGGCCATCTATCTGCCTGTAGTAAGATTTGCCACCTTAACTCCTTTAACTCTAACTGAAGTCCCCAAGGCTTTTTGTCACTGATGTCTACATGGTCTATTGCCATAAATGTGAAATTGTGGCCAGTGTTGTCTTGAATATGCCGCTCTAATGCATTGTTAATATTATTCTTTCTTATGGCATAAATTCTGGCATTAAATTTCCTTTCTGTTTTGCCTACATAAAATGCTAGGCATTGGTCACATGTAGCCATATAGACCACTGCCTTGGAGTGACCATTATATTTTCCTTTTACATAATGGTCTATACCATTCACTGTGAATTTGCTACCCGATTTCACCTTGTGGGACCAGTTACAGGACTCACATTTGTACATTCCTACACATCCTGTTCTAGTGTAGTTAGAACCTTTCCTAAGAAGGTCTTTTAGGTTTGAGCCCCTTCTGTATGTAGCTATAGGTCTTTCTCCTATTTGTGCCCTGATGTCCAAGTCATCCATTAAAATGTCCCAGTTCTTATAAAAAATGGACATCAAGTGGTATGAGTCGGAGTTGAATGTAAGCACCATAGATCTACAAAAAGTACTTTTTTCCAACTCAGGTTTCCCCTCTTCAACTTCAGAGGGGCTGTTGTCTAGTGTGTTTTCCCCAGCTATGGGCTTAAAATGCCCTACTCTTCTTTTACCTATCACTTCCTGCATAAGCTCATTAAGCAAGTCTGCTGGGTACTCCCTCCTCAAGAACATAGTTTTTAAGTTGTCGCATTCTGAAAGAAAATCTTCTTCTCTGGAGATCATACTGACTGCACAAACTAATTGCCCTTTAACTACTGACCTCTTTTGATGCTTGGGGTGGGAGCTAGTGTAATGCAGGAACGAGTTTGAGTAGGTCTCTTTCCTATGGATCCTAGTAGCATACTTTTCATTATGTGTGTCTCTGTATAAGTGGGCATAAAGGTAATTCATATGATCCAGGTTAATCACCCAAGTGAACTGCAGGAATGTAGTGGTGGTGTTAAGGTATCTCAAAAACTCTTCCAAATCAACCAGTGACCATTCCATATCAAGTTGATATCACTATTATGGCCACTATTAATTCCATCTCATGTCCCAACCGCATATCTTTTAGCTTCTGCATTCACAGAATCACAATACTCATGCCTTTCTCCGTCTGTGTCTCCAGCCTCATCTCTCTTCATCTGCACCTTTTCTGCCTCCTCTATCAAACCATTTTAAGCTACTAATTTTCTCCCAACCCTCTCATCCTACAACAAAATTCATATTCTTTATTTTTACCCTTTGGTACCCCTTATTTATTGCTCTGACAATATTGTGAAATACTCCATCCTATGGTGTGCATCTTTTACACAATTTTTAAATTTACCTCATGCCTGTTTGTAACTTCAATTTTTGTACAGTATCTGTAATGTTTACCAGTGTGAATGCCCTTTTTTTGTTTTGTTTTGAGTGTCATGTTAATTGTACCTGTATGTATTTTGCACAATCATGTATGACTGTATCTTTTCACAGTTTGACAGTATCTTTTCAAAGATTGTATAATGCTGTGTTTTATGGAGCTTTTCTTCCCAGGCCTGCACTGAAAGATATATTCTATTCCATCAGACTTTCCCAGTAAACAAAAGAAATCAATCAATAAATAAATAAATACTCATAAAACATTGCCAATCATACATCGTATAGGCATACTTATAGTCATGATTTCACATATTCTTTTATTTTTTCATTCCATCCAATTATGTGTCCCTGCTCAGCTTTACTTTTTCCTTCATCCCCCATCATATTCCATCAGAAGAATCAGGGAGGTATTCATGTCTCACAAAACACTTTTTATATAATTATGGATTCTTTTCTCCAGTCTGTGAAGCATAAGTGCCATAATACTTGGATTTTCAGCATATTATTATTATTATTATTATTATTATTATTATTATTATTATTATTATTATTCCTCAATAAAAAAGAAGCAAATGCGGTTTCCTTTTATTTCCTTAGCCAAGCCATTCTGCCATTTTCAATTTGCAATCAGAAAGCTATCAATATGCCATCACATTTAAATATTCTAACATCACGGCTCACTCCACAAAATTAATCAGTTACCTATTTTTTGTTTTATACTATAAACCTTCCATCCTTTAATAGTGCACTTTATTCTAAATGTTTATATTTGATTTCTATTTATACACCCATATCTAGCCTGCATCTTCATTTTCTTATTGTACCCTAGCATGCAGTCTTAATCCTTTATTTCCTAAGGTGGATTTCGAGCAGTAGTATATTAGCCTCAAATTCCTGGCAGCATCACATATTTCCCAGGTAACCTAACACAGACGCTTTTGTTAATATAAACATTTTCACAGTCATAATTAAAATAATCTACTGTAAACTGAAACCAATCTCTTTCTTAACTCAATAATCTCTTAATGTTATAATGTCAAATATTTCAAAACATTATTTTATATCATACATATATTTGCTAAATTTTGAAAAAGACATATTGTTATTGAATTATCACTTATCACATTGGCAACCATACATTTATATAAATGAAAACAAACCATAGTGACATATTTTCAGTTGCAAACATTATGTGTCACCTATAGCCATAAAACTACATTGATTAATATCTATCAATTTTGATAACATTTTTGTCATTCTATTAGCTACTAAATACATAAATACTTTATAATCACAGTTTAAATTTGGAAATGGTCTATATTAAGTCAAGTATGAAGTGTCTTTACTCCTTTGAGTAAAACAGCCACTACAGCTTTCTTCCAAAATACTGGTAATGCCCATCTTTTTTAAAATCATGTTAAATAAAACCTTCTAGACCTTTACCACTCTCATCTTCTAACTTCCAAACTTCCATAGGAATACCATCTGTTCCTAGTGACTTCCTTGGTGAGTGATTATACATCACCATTTTTATCTCGCCCCTTCCTTTCATAGCTATTAATTATTGAGCCTCATCTTCTTCTAACCTTGGCATAGTTATCTCTTCAATAAATATTTCCATTTGTTCTCTTTCGTGGTTTCCATATTCCCCTGGTTTATACATATCTGCACATATTCCCAAAATATCTATAATACCTATATAGGATCTCTGTTAGTTTTCTTACCATAGGCTGGATAGGTTTGGCAACAACTCTTTTTACTTTCTGCTGTGCTAAAAGTTTGTTTTTAGACACCTTTACTGAATTATCACTTGTGACATTGGCAAACTTACATTTATATAAAAATAATCAAACTATACTAAAAAGTTCACATTTACAAACATTATGGCATATATAACAATGTAGGTGATGCATAATCTCAGCAACATTACATAAATTATTCAATTCCTGCCTTCTCTCAAACACATTTCTCCTCCAAAACATTTTCAACACATATTGTTCCCACAGTTTCCATTTTGTTCTGTGTAATTTACTCCTACAATTTTCTAAAGATCCCATTTCTGTTCTTTTATCTCTGTTACGATATTCACTGCTTAAGAATAGTTGGTTTAGATTTGCTTTTTTTTTTTTGGCAATCACCAAAATTAAGCTTTACAAGGCCTTAGGTAATATTTGTTAAATTTTAAATAAATATTATCACTTGTTCTTGTAATAAAAAAAAAAAATAAAAAAAATTCTCCTCTAAAGTCTCCAGTGTTCAGTGTAAGTCTACCATGTATTTGCCACTTATAGTACATTACAGCACACATAGTTACACTTCACTTGATGCTGTTATGTCTAGCTTTTCCATGGGGAAAACATCACATATTTCTCTTTAAATAAATACTTAACTGTAATCTTTTCACTTCAAGTCACTCATATGGCATTTCGGTGGAACTATTCCCATGTGGCTAAACTCCACCAATTCTTACTTTATTTAAACTGGAACAATATCAACCCTAAAGAAACATCCTATACAAGAGTAAAGGAATAAAAAAATATATCATCTTGTAGCACATCCAGCAATCAACAGATTTTAAGCAAATTGTATAGCTACCAATAGGAGTATCTTTTTATTTTTCAGTGTACTGCAGGTCCCGGAGTTTTTAAGCCTGCTTGGACTAAGTGATTCTGGTAATATTGCTCTACGTCTTCTGACTCCATCAGTCCTGTAATGCATACATTTGCTCCACTAATTGTATTTGGGCCCATGAATCTGTTAATCTTGCAGAGGCCCTTGATTATAGAAATCCTGGTAGAGGCCTTCTGATGCTTCTAATCCTGCTATGAAAACCTGAATATATAAATGGTTGTACTCCTGTTAATCATGTTGTGGCCTCCAGTTTCTGTTAATCTTACTGAAGGCCTTCTGAATCCTTTAAATGTCTGTAGGATTGATTATTTTTTTCATTGTTTGGATAGCTCTCTTAGTCATTGCCATTCCTGTATAATCCTCTGACTTTGCTAATGCTATAAAGGCCTCTCAGTATATTAGCTTTATTAAATGTTTTAATCTCCCCCTCTCCACTGGTCTGGGGTCCTTGGGGATCTGCCTACAGCCAAGTACTACCCACTTATTCTATAAAGATAAAATAGGAACAGAGTATTTCATTGAACTGGCACACTGTGAGGACATTTGTAACTTTGCCCTACTGATAGCAACCCTTGCCTCCATTGACATAAGCACTGCTTCCTACCTGTCTCAGGTGCACATACTCCTGCACTGACCCATTGTACTGCATCAGCCAATCAGTTACCCACATACCTAAAGCACCTAAAGATATCCAGGGAGAAACCTATGGCAACAAGAAATTCCTCACTTACCCAATCTCTGAACAAGCAAACTGTGTTAGGCTGCTCTTCTACCCAGCAATCTGTGTAAACTCTGAAACACGGCAACAAGGGTGGGCAACCTTCCCCATACTGCCTCCTTGCCAGCTGGCTGTTAGTCATGTTCCAAAGTCCAAATCCTTTAATCCAGGTGGGTCCCCAAAACACAAAAGATGGCCTTAACTTATGGATTTTAATGATATTAGACTGCAATAACAAATCTCTAGAAATGCTGAATGTTCAGAACCCTGTGATAAAGACTTGGAAGGTTCAATGTGAAGCTGTTCAGAGATTACTTTATACAGCACAGAGTACCTAAAATTATTTCAGAGCATCTCTTTAAAATAAAATCTCTTCTCCTCTGTTTAGTCACTTGTCAGTGATTACTTACCAGGGTTTTTGATGTGACTGACACAGAGCAGTTCATGGAGCCATCAGTTAAGAATGCAACACCTCCCACTGACTCGTTTATTTATTTATTTGCTTGTTTGTTTACTTGTTTATTCATTGCAGATTGCTTTAACAAAAAAAAAATCAATGTGAAAGCATCTTATGCTAGGAAAAGTAGAATATGCCTTGACTATACAGTGTTAAAATCCAATAAAGCACACTTAAAAGGAGAACAGCAAGGCATTAGATATTTGGTAGAAGTGATCCTACCAACTGGGATTGATCTTACATATAAATTATCAGCACTAGCCTGTGAACATGCTGATGATGTTAGCAGCAGTACGTAGGTGTTCTCATGATTTATAAACTGAGACCCCTGCACCATCTAGAGGGCTTCAAAATGTTGTCACACCACACAGAGTCTAGCACTGCCTTTCTCAGTGGTGTTTGGGAAGGCATTTATTTCTGTTTATAGCACTGGACCACTGCATTGCATATATCTATTATTATATACATTATATATATATATATATATATATATATATATATATATATATATATATATATATATATACATATACATATATATATAGAGAGAGAGAGAGAGAGATAATATTTTGGGCCTACACAGAATAACTCTGCAGATGTACAGAGTCACAGTAACCATATTTATTGAAATTTTAATGCATGTCTCTTTAATGCCACCTACACTCCACCTCAAGATGTAAAGCTCAGCTTTGACTGGTTTTAATCCTTAATAACTCAAATTAGAGGACATTTAGCCAGATAAACATTAAACTGCATTCACAGTCATATGTTGTATAAAACAGCATAACTAAGTGAAGTGAAATATGTTTGGAGTTTGTCTTTAGCAGAAGGATCTACTTTAAGAAACTTAATTTACCCTTTTTGGGAGGTTTGTCTAACTTGCATTTTTTAGTACTAAAGATCTACTTCATTTTGCAAGATAAACTGACTTAATGCCCCAGGGCAACAAGGACAATGCAGAGGTGCTAGGTCCAATATCAAAATGTATTAATGTAATGCATGTCAAGATGCCAAGGCAAGCAGAGAGCTCAGACTGCATTTCTGAGTTAACATTTGCTTTGGGGATAGTCTACTACGTAGTCAAGGGATTTGGACAGAGTATTTTACTCTTCTTTGGGTAGCACAGCTGAAAACTGAGATTGCAGACAGTCAGCAGACATTTAAGTCACGTGGCTAAAAAAAGCATGAGCCTGTACACTAAAATACTACAGGGAAGTTGTCCGACCACTAAATTACCTTCATTCAGCACCTCACTGTGTGTCATTTTTTTGGGATATAATGCTCTTCAAATGTCTAGGCACATTTATACATAACATAAGAATTGTGTTATGAAGAGAGATACTGCTCAGTTCTGCTTTGCTGCATTGAGCTAGCATTTACATTTTTGCAAAATGCTGCAGTGTTTTTGTTATTATGCACACTTTTTTTTCTATTCCCATTATGTCATATTTAAAGTTATTTTAATTATGGTTTTACTTATTTAATTTTAAATTGTTAGCCAGGGAAATGGGCTGGTTGTCTTAGTTTTTCTAGCCATGCCCTGATAATATAAGACAGAGAGGCAATATTTAACACACACACACGCACACACACACACACACAATATATATATATATATATATATATATATATATATATATATATATATATATATATATAAAAATAATAGGTACACAGATATATGCCACAAACACACACATACTTTATTTGTAAAAGTAAAAAATGTGAGGTAACTGTCCTTGCAATTAACTTATCAGAACTACATTATGTAGATATTCTGGAATAAAAAAAAATCAGCTGAGACAACCAATCTTATAAAATAATATGGTTTTATTGAACACAAAGATAAAAAAATGTAGGTGCTTCCCCAAATAATCATGTAGAATAACAACATAACTTAAAATACCTTTAGCATAGTCCCATACAGCAGTGACAGTCTCTCTTAGCAAGTATCTCTGAACTTCTCAGTAACTATCTTTCTTCTGGTTTTCATCAGGAAGGAAGAATGTCCTTCTGGCATCTCCATTCAGAGCTCTCTTCATTCTGTAGTATTTCACCGTTACTCTGGTCAACTCCCCCCCCCCCCCAGGAAGGGCCAGGAACTTTGAGCTTATTGACTTCAGCCCTCCTTTTTCTACCATATTGATTGGCCTCATTAACCAACAATCATGTGAAAAATTACACAAACTAATACAACAAGGTCCCTGCTTTTTTTAAAGGGATAGTTGTATTTAGACAATTTAGCACAGTGGTTTTATGCACTTTACTTACAACAGCACTACTTCCATTCTTTTACTACCAGTTTCAGTTCATATTAACATAACACTCGGTGAAAATTCCTCAAGATTGAAGACATGCGCTTATTAAGCCTGTCTTTAAGGATTAGGACTAACCCAGAGTTATATAGACCCTTAAGTCTACTTTCATGTTGTGGAAAAATAATGGAGAAGGTAATATTGTTTACGTTACTGTCAGAACTGGATAGGTTGGGAATTGAAACCATATGTCAGCATGCATATGTTGAAAACAGATCTATTACCACCTGTAACATGATGTTCTACAACAATATAATAGCAGCTATGAATGAAAAATTGTGCTGTGATGTAATTTATATAGATTTAACTTCAGCATTTGACAAGGTCATACACAAAACCCTGATCAAGATATTAGTACAACTGGGTATTGATGTACTTTTGATAAGATGGATAGCTGCATGGCTTACAAATAGGACATGGCAAGTATCATACAGCAACTGGACAGGTGAAATCCTTGGTTACAGTCAGGGTGTTCCACAGGGCTCTGTCCTAGGTCTTTAATTGGTTAGATTGTATCTTTCAGACCTAACATTTTCATCTGAAGTGTTCTACAGTCTATACGCAGACAACCTGAAACTGGGTAAACTGATTACATATGTTACTGATAAGGCATGTCTGCAAAATAACTTAACTAAATTGACCATTTGGGCACAAGAGAACAATATGCTGATAAATACATCAAAAACTAAGCATATGAGATTTGGGAGACATAAATTGAAATGTGAATATTTAATATAGCTCACAGTGATTGAAACTGTAGACTCATTTAAGGACCTGGGTGTATGGGTAGCTTCAGTATGAGTTTTTGTAATCATGTCAACCAATTGGTTAATGACAGTTATAAGAACTATAGGTTGTATAAAAAGATTTATAAAGTCTAGGAAACCAAAAATAATGAAGTCATTCTTTATTAGTTACATTAGACCCAAACTTGAGTATGGAATAACAATATGGAAACTTTATAAAAACAAGCATGGGTAAACTGGAAAGTGTACAGTGGAAATATACCAAGGGCATCCATGGATGTGAAAATTTAAGTTATTATGAAAGACTAAAATATCTGAACTTGTACAGTGTCACTTACAGATATCTAAGAGGAGATGTTATTCAGGTATATAGGGCATTTAGAGACAAATACCTCTAGGAATGTTTTGGGTTATCAAAAAGTACTAGAGACTCATCAGACAACCTATGTAGAAGACTCTATAGGAATGAGAAGTGTACTAATTGGTTCTCTGACATAGTAGCCGTTGCATGGAACAGACTACCAAATTACATTAAAGCAAGTACTGGTTTAGATATTTTTAAGAACAGCCTAGGCACTTATTATGGGAACAAGTGTTTTGATATTTTGGCAGTCTAGAAAGGCATTAATGCCAGTGCTTGAAATATTTGCATGTATGTAATCATCACAATATATTACTGTATCTATCTAGCTAGCTATATCTATGTCAATGTCTATATATATATATATATATATATATATATATATATATATATATATATATATAGAGCTATATAAACAAAAGAGTAAAAAGATCACACTGACAAATCATTCAGTAAAAACTGCAAAAAAAAACACAGCCAAACTAGAGTTTTCAGTGTGTGATACATTAAACCTCTTATAATGCAGGTCCACAGCTAGTGGGGTTTGGCTTTATTGACCTGAATGTAAGTATAAACACTTAAAAAGAGAAAAAAAAGTCATGGATATTCAGCAGCCATGTACCTGAAACACTTGCTGCCCTTAAGAGTTCATTTGCATACTTCAGATACATGAGGATTAAGGTATCACACAGTGAAAACTATAGTTTGGCTGAGGTTTTCTTTCAGTTTTTATTGAATGCTTTGTCTGTGTAACCTTTTTACCCTTTGGGTTGGATGTTAATTGGAATATTTTGCAGACACCTTAATCTTTATTGGCATCAGCTGGGTTTAAAAACCTGTGTTCTTGAAGTATAGGCAAGCTATCCATGTATGTTGTAATGACAAGGTCAATACAAAGGCTAAAACATGCATGTCCACAGCTGGTGAGGTTTGGTTTTATTGGCCTGAATGTGACCATAAATATTTAAAAAGTAAAAAAGTGATCAATATTTTGATGTCCTTAAGGGATCATTTTCATATATCCCATGGGCCTCCATTACATAAGGTATCACACAGTGAAAAAAAAAAAAAAAAAAATATATATATATATATATATATATATATATATATATATATATATATATATGGTTCCCCTTCATATGCCCAAATAACCACAAGCTTGAAATGCAAAATGCAGAAACCAGAAACCCGAAACAACAAAATCCCGAAACTGCAAATGACCGACAACCATTCACCATGATCACATAAAAGCTCGAAAATTAAGTAAAACCTTTATTATCCCAGAATAATGCTTCAAAGCAAAAGAAATACAACATAAATCCATTCATCCACATAGAATCCTCATAACGTCTGTTAAAGCTTCAACATGTACCGCGATTGTCATAGTGTACATCACATCTTTAGCAACCTTGCAATTGCCATCAGGAAATCCAAATCCGAGTAACTAGATCTGTTCTTCAAAACATGCTCAAATTTAGCATGATGGGTCACTACCTTTCGTTTCTTTGGTGAAGGAGGTGCACCACAACTCATTCTAATTCTGAGCTCATCTACCCTATCCTGTTATCTAGATAACACTGTCATAAGCATCGATAGGTCTGTTGCTCTATGGCCCAGTAATGACTTCAATCTATGGTGCCACGCCTCCACGCTGTTTTGCGTGCGAGGCAAAAACAACATATTTAATTCATCCACATTCCAAAATGCAATTGGAAACAACAGGGGAAACCTGGAAAATCCAGTAGTCCTAGTGCAAAACTTCCGAACTTTTCCCAACATATACCACTCAGAGAAGTACTTTAACACTTCATTGCCATCAGCTGGAAACACAACTTTTAGTTCATCAAATGCACGTAATACATCAGATTCAGGTACAAAAGCTAAAGCGATGAGACACTTGACATGCAACTGAAAAGAATGGTCTGTGTTATACAGATGTGAAAGACCTAGCTGTTGCACCTTTCTCCAAATGTTTTGGGAGAAGTGAAACAAACAACCTTTAGGTTTTACACCTTGCAGATTTAACAGAATACTCTTCCTGGCTGCTACTTCAAAATCACTCAATATGTATTTGATAGATGCCTCAAAGCTTTGCTCATCCATTAAACGTAAAACACAACTCCACATAAAGTTGCAACATTTGAGAGACTTTCTACTCATTATACAATACAGCAAAGGTGCGCTCTTATGAAAACCTCCGTATCTAATCAAACCATGAATATTGTACAGTTGACGGCACATTATACCTTTATAAAAGAACGTACCGTCAACAAGCCAAATAGTAGCTGTGCTTAGATCAAGCAGATTTTGTATAGTTGAAAAGAATACCACCGCTGTTTCTGTAGCAGTATCTACTATGCACTTACTAAGAAACACTCCCGATTTACATGGAAACATTGTAACATCAATATCTTCCAACTTTTCAATATGGAAACTGCTGTGTTTCAACTTAGAACGATACATCCTGCCAACTTTTTGAGCAAGTGCTTTGCGAGTAGGTAAACTGGGAGCTATCACATTAGATGTTGATGCTAAAACATCATCAACTATTACACAGGAAGTATTCCTGGAATTATCAGCTTTCAGCTTTAACGAGTGAGACACTTTATACTGCTCAACTTTGACCGGATCTCCAGGATGTAAGTGCTGAACAGATTTTAACAGCCTTTCCCCATTAGGCACAGTTAAAGTAACAGCCCTACCTCTACATTTCTCATCGCGTTTATACTTGCAGCACCAGTATGTTTTATCACAATATATTTTCTCTCTGTGTAACACGTACTCATCTAAAAGGAGTATAGGAGCTCCATTCTGAGACGATACAGTCACATATATTTCACCAATCGTGCCAGGAGCACTGAAGTATTCTGTATTTTCCATTTGTCACCGCTTTCTATGCAGTTTCTTCGTTTTGATTTTCACGCTTTTGGGTTTCCGGTGTTTCGTCTTTATGGTCTCGGCGTATTGCATTTTGAGCTTGTGGTTATTCAGGCATATGAAGGGGAACCATATATATTTGTATCCTCCAAAAAGTTTTTTGGAACTCTTTGCCTCCCCAGTCTTGGTCGATCACCAGTTCTCTCCATGCTCAATTGGCCCATTCATTCTCCATCACTGGAGTGAAGGTCAACAAGGAGGGTCCATAATTCAAACAGTTATCAAGGGCAGTTTTCTGCTTAATTTCTCCCCTGTCGCTAACTGCACACACATGGTGATGCATACAGGAAAGGCATGCAGGAAGATGACAGTAGAGTCTGTCTCCTCACTTATGCTAGGGACATTCCCTCTAAGTATTCCTGCCCCACCCATTGGTGAGCTTTCCAGTCTCCACCAGGAGGCTATCACTGCATAGTGTGCCCCCAAATGTGCACACACCCCATAGCCCCTCTGACAGATGTCAGTGGGCTATGCCACTTCACTCTTCCCCCCTCCTTACCTGGCTATTCCAGCGCTCAGGTGACTAATCAAACCCCGGTCAACTTGGCTTCAGTAGTGAATCCATCCATTGTAGCATGAAGCCAGATATCTCCTCAAAACATTGATGCATATCCCATTGAAATGCATTTTATCAACCACAACTATTCTACTGAATAACTGTAGAAACATATTCCCCTGAGCACACAATCACATCAACAGTATTTAAAAGGAAATACAGTTTTAAGCAAATGCACTACCTGAAAATTAAAATAAATGTTTTTTTGCAGGAGGTAACGCCCATGCACCCACCTTCTGTTACATTTTCACTCCAAGGTTACTGTAACTCAGACATAATAGCAATCACTATAAAAAAATAATACAATATGACTCTCTCTTTCTTTGTGTCATTACATTCTCAGAGTACAAAACATATAGTAAAATGTATCCCTACAAATGTCACTAAAACATGTAGGAGCAGAAATGAGAAAATACAGTAAGCATTCATGCTTGAGCAAACATAACTCAAATAAATTCACTCTAGCATTTGAAGGGACACATACAGCTTTATGTATGTAATTTAGTGTAACCAGTCAACAATCTTATTTTTGAAAAGTGGATGGAAACAGAAGTGTAGGAAAAAACCAAAACAGACACACAGAAAACATGCAGACTCCACACAGTCAGTGACCATAAGTCAGGACAAATCTTCTGAATCTGGACTTGCAAGGGAGAGAGACCTTTCTCTCTAAGCCACCATGTCAAGTGTCAGTGAAGAACTAAGCAAGGCGACCACATTTTAGTGACAGTTTAGGATTTGCTTCATTCATCTGAGAATGCTCACTCTTGTTAAGCACTTCATATTTGTGGAGGGCTTAGCAGTGGTCATTCCTACACTAATATCATCATGCCATGATTGTTGTATGTCCCATCAGCTAGGACTGTCACCTTATGTGCCTGTCCAAACACTGCAGTTGTTGCAGAACTCCATATGCAGTTTTGGCAGTTAATGTATATAATGAAGGCTCTGAGCTGTGGACATTTTGATTCCTTCCACCTCCATTTTCCTACTGTAGTCTGAGCAAGTCACTTAACCAGACAGTGCACCCCCGGAAAAGGGACATTTTGTGACCCGGTTATCAATCAGATAAAATAATATAAAATAATTAATAAAATGTTTATCAGTGCCCACATTTTCCCTGTTTTGTGGGAATTGTAATGGCTGACTACTTAATGCATAAATACGATATGTCTAATGCATTGTGGCCTTTATCTACAAATATAATATAACCTTTTAACCTGGCTTGACCCCTTCATTTGGTCAGTGACAGGCTACTTGTCATTCCCAAGGTGCAGATGAATTCTTTAGTTATGCACTTTTTTTCCATTTGCATTCCAACATGAGACTTATGAAATGCTGTTCCTAACCTCACCAATTTAGGTTCTAATGACCAGTTTGTTGCAGCAAACATTCATTTAATATTTACATTTTTCCAACTTTTTGCAAGTTGTTTTTACATTTCAACCATTTCAAGTATTATGTTTGTTCTTATACTGTGTATTCATTACTTCAGTTTACTGTTCAGATGCTATGTTTAAGCAATATAATAAAGATGAGTTTATATGCAGTATCTTTACTACAATATTGCCTTTACAGGTTTATTGTGGAATCCACTGTGTTTATACTACTCATGTTGCAGTGACAGGAACTTGGCTGCAGTAAATGGGTACAAGCAGAATCCCGGAACAAAACAATGTAGTCATAAAGAGTATCCTCCATCTGTAAATTGTAAGAGAAAGTGAACTGTACATGTCTACGTGCCCCCTGCTACTGTTCCATATCTGTATTGC
The DNA here is from genome assembly GCF_019279795.1 of Protopterus annectens. Lineage (NCBI taxonomy): Eukaryota > Metazoa > Chordata > Ceratodontiformes > Protopteridae > Protopterus > Protopterus annectens. The sequence goes on from NC_056732.1 coordinate 577,926,820, forward strand.
AGCAGCTCTCAGCTAAATTTAAAGCTGGTGTGTAAAAGTAAGCAGCGTGAGTTCAGTTTGTCTGTCTCGTATCACATTCCCTGCCTCACACAAGAGGTCATGTCTCAGCTGAATTTATATCTTAGATACTGAAATAGAATGATCATTACAGATGGTGTGCTTAGGCTGTTTGAGCTGTTTTCTTATTTAGACTTTTAGGACAGCTACTACGTCTGTCTGACAGATCCCATCCAGCCTCATTATGTCATCTCCTGTGACAGTTCTGTCTCCTCTGTCCTTTCCCAATAAGTTATAACAGTACCTGATGACAAGTTTGTAGAACCAATGTGCGTGTGTATATGTTTCCTCCTAATCTGTCTCTTAACAGTTGCTGAAGGTGTTGTATATCTACAGAAGTGGCAACATGCAAACGGTTGTCACATCCTGCAGCACTCTACACTAAGGTTACCTCTGCCTACATCTGGTACAAACAATTTCCCTTTTTACCTTTGACAGGAATTTAGTCCAGTGTACATGTGATTAATCAAGAATCTCCCACTTACACATACACACATAAAAAGGGACTGCAGCAGCCATTGTAGCAGAAGGTTAAACCCTAGTACCTCAGCCCTTCAAATGGTTGAACTAGTTTGCTGGGTGATAAATATTTAAAAATAGCCACAGCCGCTAGCAACATCTACTACCATATAAATAGGTTCAATAATAGCTAACATATTGCATGTATGAGACTCAGGTAATGGCTAAGTCATCAGAAGATTATACATTTTAAAATGCAAAACCTAAATGCGTCACTTATACATTAGAAGAGTTTACGGCATATTAAAGAGTTTTATATTTTAGGCAATGAAGAATGAATTTTAGGTCATTTTCTACATAAGAGGACAGCCCAGATAAATAGTGAATCAATAATTTACCTTTCTTAAGGGATAACATATCATTCTATATTTTTCAGTACAGTGGGTCTATTCTTATTACAACATGATGATTCTACAAGGTTTCCAAACATAGATGATGCAATGTTAAACAGAATGTGTGCTGGTATTTACAGGTATCACACTGTAAAGTATAGAAATCATTGTTCTAGAGATCCTTTTAGTACTACAGGAGTACAAATAACTACTGGAGATATCCTAGAAATTTCTATTAATATCTGATTATGTCTATGACTCCCAGAGTGTGTCTTTTAAGTACTTGTTTATGTACATGTCCCACATCTTCAGCATCTTCTGACATGTATTCCCCAGCCTCAGTTATACATAATGAAGGAGAATAGCTTTGCAATATGTATACTTCCCTAAGAATGACCCACCAGTGGTGAATTTCATGTAGGATACTTATTTTGTCTTCGAGAAAAAGTACTCTTTCCAAGAGGTATAAAGGACCAGATGAGTCTGCTAATATAAGTTTTCCATATTACTGTAGTTCTATACTTGAATGTCATTGGAAATTGCATGTTTAGTTTGGTGACGGTTCTCTTCTTGCCTCTTCACTTTCCTTCTTTCGCAGTTATTGATTCAACTGATGAAATTAGCTGTCACTGCCAGGTATTAACAGCATAGTGAAAACTAGACTCTGCTGTCCACTAGCCATCATCCCTCAACCTAGGGCTCAGTTAGGCATATGCCATACATAACACAGTGTACATTTTCAGATAATTAATTTTATGCATTAATAAAGTTTTAGTATTTAAATTTACAAATCCCTTGTCCATTTACCATGTTTTTTTCTTTTATTTTGTTAAACAGCTTTTTCCCAGACTTTCAGGCTGGCTAAATGTTTTTTTTTTTTATGAAAAGTGTACATAGTCCAGAAGCATGCATTGTCTGGGGTTGGGTGCCAAACTTGGAAGGGTGTGCACTCTGGAAGCTGGCATCCAGGTCCAAAACTCCATGCTTCATCCCTCATCACATGCTATGCACTTCCCTAAACTGGGCAAGTAGCTTTACAAGCAGCAGTGCTGCAGATACTTTGCAAATTCTTTCACAGATTTTATATTTCTCAGAGTAAATAAAACAGTTAAATTAGTGATGAGAACTGTGAATAAAACTATTTCAAATTCATCCTTACAAAGCATGTGTGTGTGTGTGTTCACTTAAGTGTTGAGATCAGTTTACAAAATAAGAGACAGATGAATTGAAACATTAATACCCTCACCTCATGTGATTCTGTCCTGATAAATTCACTTGCTCTTTTAGAAGTGGAACATGTGAACTTTCCCTGCAGATGCACTGCTAAAATTACCTGAATGGACACTTGGGGGCATCATGGTCATAACACAGAGATCACAGCAACACTTTTAAGTTGTTTTGGATATTGAAGAAACCACTCTGGCTCACAGCAAAAAAAAAAAAAAAAAAGAAAAAAAGATGAATCTGCTTCATAATAAGCTAATGCTGCACTTGTGTAATGACTAGGTGAAACAAGAATCTGAAAAACTACAAAGACCCTGAAATAATAAAAGTTACTGGCATATTTAACTGGGTAACAATTTCAACTAGTGTACGTTTTTTTATATATTTTAAACAGCATTAGTTTACTCTGAAGTGTTTGGGATTGCAGTTTCTTTTTTTTCAGATATATTTAATTCCTGGCTTTGTTGAAGATTTTGGTTAGGTAGCTTCAATAGCCCTTTAGTGAGAAAATTTGTTGTGAGGGGAACCTAATTTTTTTTCATTAAGAAGAGATAGCCATAAAAGTTAGCCATTGTAGAGTGTCCAGCAGAGAACTGTTATAGTTTACTCAAAAGTGACATACTAGGGCAAAATGTTAATGGTTAGAGCCCTTACAATCCATGAAAATGCATTACTGTCTTCTAATTATTCAAATGAGGCACTACCATGATAACTTTAAGTAGAATTTGATGGGAGGCAAGAACAGCCCTAGTAAATAATACATTTCTCCTTTTTATAAACTGAATTAGAAAACAGACAGGAAACATTCCTAATCCCAAATGTTTCAGATCCTGGTGTTGTTGTTTCAACTCAGCAGCACTACAGAAGCAATCTGCGGGCACCTCTTTATTAAGTCTACTATACAACCCAGACTGACATAATATATGCAGCTTCTGCTTTTCCTAAAGACATTCATCTGAACCCTGTAAAGTAAACATCCATAGTATCATAGTTTTGATTTTCAAGTGTATGAATGACCTGCTGGCCTTAAAGAAGCTTAATTGTCATAAGTCCATGTTGGCATTTTCTACTTTCCAAAGTTAATGACTGGCTTCTTATGGCAAGTTGAAGCTTATTCCAAATCACGGAAGGCACTTTATAATGTAGTTGGCACGTTTTGTAGTCCATACTTATTTTAAGTGTTAGTGTCCTCAATATAGTGTTAGTTCCTCACAGTGTATTTCAGACATTGACTGTCTAATGGAACTGAATCACATACTGCTCTATAACCTAGGCAGAGGTCACTTCCAAGTTACCTGTAAGAAACAATTCAGTTGCTAAAACCTTTCTGAACAGTTCAAGTTTTCCAGCCTTATCATTTTTTTAATAATGAATCAATGTACCATTTAAAGTTATTTAGGTTGTTTGTTTGAAGGCTACAAAATGATCTATCGTATTTAATAATGGGTCAGTTCTGAGATGTATAGAATGCTATGGTGATCTCCCTAAAGTGGCCAGACATGTTCCTTAGAATTAGACATGCTACGGGATATGGTTTCTAACTCTGATTGATACATAAAGGTCAAAGTTTAAATTGTTGTCTATCATTATCCCTGGATCTGTAATGACTGCCTAACTGTGTGACTCTGAGCAAGTCACTTAACCAGACATCGCTCATGGACTGAGTCTGAGACAGGTCCATGGAGATCAGTGCTCTTTCCTGGAAAACAAATATAAAATAAATAGCATCATTTTCTAGGACTTGACCTCTTAATCCATAATCATAATTAATGTTGTGTACACCAAGTCCCCAAATTCTACATTCAGTGACATTAAAAGTGATGACATTACTACTGCAACAGGTGTGTATTTTTAGACCATTTTGCAGACATTTAGCCATCTTTTACTGAAGTAATTACATTTCCCAGTTTGCAGTCTTGAGCACATTTGGTAACCAATAGCCCATTTGCCACTCTGATGTCTTAGAAGAACAATACAAAAAGAAGTGGCCCCAGTACAAAGTTTTGTGGGACACCATTAGTAATCTATGTTGGGATGAACAGATAACTCCTTACCTTCGATTGAAATATCTGTTTAATCAGAGATTTACTTAACAAATTACATATATGAACTGAGATTTAATGCTATTAATTTGTGAATTATTCAATCATGGAGGATTGTGCTGAAAGTTGTAAGCAATGTCAAAAGAGTATGCACTGTAAGCCCTTCATCAAGTGCTAAAGCTACTTCTTCAAAGAATTCAACAAGATTCTAAAGGCACAGTTTATACTTAACTAAAATTTAGATTATGATAATAAAATATCTGCCATCATACATCTCTTCTGAGCTATAAATGTTAATGCAGATGGAATCTAAAATCTGATGACTTTATGATGATCATGAAAGGTTTTCCACCCTTCTTTACCAGCTTCCTGAGAAAGTTGCACTGTTTAAATAAACAGAGAAACATAGACTTGGATACAGATAAGGACTATTTTATCAGGCAGTAATTCATCTCCTTGCTGTGGATATGTTTGGTGTGCCGTTAATTAAATGGACCTGCATAACAGTAGCATAGGTATAACGTTGGATGCATGACAGGAAGGAGAGGGGAATGTTAGGATGAAGATGTGATGAAATTGTGGGGTGAGTAGGATAGTGCTTTTAAGGAAGTGTGACATTTTAATACAGCTGTAGTTTACATGTGTACACGGAATTCAATCTGGATATAATAAGGTTAATGGCAATGTGTTGTACTATTGTATTACATATTTATTTATTAAACCCTGTGCGTTGTGGTATAAAATACACAATATGATGCAGTCTTATTAGAAGATTTGGTTGTGTGCTACTGCCATAACACATTCTACATTACTTCATTGTATGTATTTTCAGCATGATAAACAATCTCCTTTCCTAGCCTTTGTAACAGTGACATAGTAATGATGAGTGTCAAACTATTTAATGTTTCTCTTTTTAAGGACTGTAACATTTTGCTTGAATTAAGTATTACAGACATCTCTGATGACTGAATATTTTCATTTAGTTATTTATTTATTTATTTTATGTATCCTTTGTAGACTGGGTTAATCTCATTAGGTTAGTAGCCTGTTTTCTGGAAAGACTGATGTGGTATTTATACTACTATGGGAAAGTTGGCCAGGGCATCACGGAACTTCCCCTACTCTTTACTGTTGTGAGTAGGACCCATTTTGGAGAAGCACTTTCTGTTTCCATTCCAGGCACAGGGGTAGCCTGGAGACACAGGGCAGCAAATGGAGAGTGATGGAGATGATGGAGTGGTGGAAAAAATGAAGGTGAGAAGGCAAATACTGAGACCAGAGAATGCATGCAAGATTCTAAGGAAATGTTTCAAATAAACCTGTTTGATGGACATGAGTCAGCAAATGATGGATGTATAATTACAACCCTCCAGTGGGAAGGGATGTGGGATGATTTACCTAAAGAAATGGTGGTGCAGAGTGGGCCAGAAAATGAAGTAGATGTTTCCTTGGGGGACATTATGCAGAAAATACAAAAGGAGGCTCCAGAGACAATCCTGAAAAATTGTGGTGAGATGGAAAAGAAAACACAGGCAAAGAAAGTAAAAGAAGGCAAAAGGGGAGTAACAGAAAGGAAGGCAGAAAAAATGAAAAACAGAAGTACGTGGTAAGGATTCAAAGTAAAGAAGACAAAGAAATTGATAGGTATGAAGCATGGGACAATTTAAAAGCTCCTTTGGGTATAAAAGCCCACGAGGTAAGAGCATTTATTCTTATTAACAAAGAGACATTTTGTGACATTATATTTAAAAATGTTTTTTCAATGGAAATTTTTTTTGGAGAATATCACAAAAAGAAAGACTGTAACCCATGGAATCTTTATGTGATAATAGCACTTAACAGGGGAAAAAGAGGATTCATGTACAATTTCAAACTCAAGTAGACAGAGAGTCTTTGAAAGGACATTTGAAAACTTTATGTGAAGAAGTACTGGACATTGCAAATGTTTATGACAAAAAGGTTTATGGACGGGTGGCTGGGACTGTAATATTGTGTTAAAAGTAGAAAAGAGAAAAAATATACGTATACCAAGTATGATAAAAGTGGAGAGGAATAGGGATGTTGTAAATGTTGCAAAATACTGGTGACAATCCAAAATGTGTACTTTTTGATTTTTGTGGAAAAAAGGACACTTGCATTTGCTTGTGTGGGCATTTTTTTCTCCTATGTCCTGTTTCTCCACAGTAGAAGCAAGATCTATCAGATAAGGCAGGAAGGGCACTGCCAGCTCATTGTTGCCAACCGGCTTCACCATGTTCCCCTCAACCAGCACTCTTACTATCTTACTAAACCCTCTAGCAATTCCTCTCCCCTTCTCCTACCTCTGCCCCATTCCCTTGGGGCTTCTATTTGCCTTATGTGTAAAGTTAATAGCTTATTCTCAGTATCCTTTCTCCGTTTTTCCTGATACTCTGTACAGTGATTTGCAGCACTTAGTAAGGACTCCAAGTCCTTTCCCTGCCAGTCTATGAGCACTTTCTTTATTTGATTTTGTACAGGGGGGTGCAGACCCTGCACAAAAGCAGCTGCAATAGCTGACTTAGCTTGTTCTTCTGGATCTGGTATCAATGAATATCTAGTAAACAGTGCTTTAAGATGACTCAATCTGCAGGGGCTTCTCCTGTATTTTCTTTACATGTCTGTATCTTAGCTCAGTCTGTCTTAACTTGACACACTTCTGTAATTTTATTTAACAACCCTGTCATGTTGCCTATAAGTGCATCCCCTGTTAGAGTAAAATCTGTTATTCCAGCCTTTTCAAGCAACTATTTTCTTATTTCATCTGAAGTGACTACCCAAAGAAGCTGGTTTAAATCTGTCAAGGTAGGGTTGTAACATTCCAACTTTTAATTCCTCCTTAAACCTTAAAGGATCTTCTCTAATATTTAGAAAAGCTTTGGTCATAGAATTCAAATCAGCATAGGTCCAAGGGCAATGAACAGGCTCTCTGTTATTAGCCCCCAATATTTCTGTAAGTGGTGCCAAAATGTCCTCTCCAGAAACAATGGCATCTTGTCCTACCCTATCATCTGAGCATGTGTGAAGAGCGACAGGTGTGTCAAATACTAGTGCTCCTTTTGGAGAGGTAGAAACTTGTTGAAAATGAGAGGAGGAGTAAGAAGAAGAAGAAGAAACCTCCCTGACTGCAGTTGTCTGTTCTGAAGAAAAGGGTTGAACAGGGGAACTAGGTTGAGATGTAACAATACCATGCTGACCTGGTATCCAATGGACAGCTGACCAAAATGTGTGGGTCTGAAAAACAGCATAATCTTGTACAGGAGCCACCCATAGTGGTGCATATGGGGGTGGGAGTGCTACTATAGGATTATTATCCTCTTTATTTTATTTATTTTACTTGCATTTGTTTACCGGGAGGTCTCCTGGGCCAGAATGAGCACATTTTCAGTAGAGGCCCAGGGAGAAAAGCTCTAAAAACAAACAAACAAACAAACATGATACAGCTTCAGAATCAAAACAAAATCAAACAGCCATGATACAGAATACTAAATTACAGACAGGTGATACAATAAAAGAGATAGTATACACGTTATACAAATCCTACGTTACAGTAAGTAATAATAAAATGATTTTAAACATACAAGACAAACATGAGTGCAACTGATAACATAGAATATTAGTGTATGTGTGAACACTGCAGTGTTGCAGTAAAGAAGAAATGATGGAGAGTAGCAGTTAGACTGAGAGTAAAGCTATAGGCTTAGAGCATTGGCTATATAGGCAGCAAGATTAAATAGAAGATACAGTAGCTAAATGATGATATATAGATTTTATTTGGCTGGGTGGCACATATTAAGGCTTAGTAAGTTGGAAGCACTGAATATATGAGGAGTCAGAGCCATAAGTGCGATAGGGTGGAAGGAGACTATGAGCTGGAGAATTTGGAAGGCTATGAATATTGTTTTTTTTATAGTTAGTGTTGGTGCATGAACATAGCCAATGGGAGATCAGGTGTTGTTTCAACAATCTCTTAAAGTGTTCACGATTGCTAGTAGTCCCAATTGATGGAGGGAGAGTATTCCATAGTTTGGAGATGGTGTATGGGTATTGTATTTGATCAGCAGAAAGGTTAGGTTTTGCTACATTAAGGAACATCTGATTGACCAATCTCAGAGGTCTATTTAAGTGATACATGGTGAACAGACAGGAGAGGGCAGGACAGCTAGAAGGATTGTAAATTAGCTTACAAGCTGTGGTTAGTTGCAGGTATGTTAGATGTTGGGGAAGTTCAAGCTAGTTTAGACGCTGGAGTGATACACAGTGATGGGAGGAGTGTTTGGTGCTGGTTACAAATTTTACGATTTTGTTGTAGCATGAATCCAGTTTGGATCTAAGAGAGGATTGTATGTTAGTAAGGAGAGGTGCACCACAGAGCAAGGATGGAAGTAGAAAGGAAGAGGCAAGGGATAGTCTTCTGCATAGGTTAGGAATATTTATGCCTGCAAAGGATGCCTAATTTCTGATGGGCTTTTTTGATATTTGTGTTTATATGCTGGTCAAAAGTTAGGTTTTTGTCTATAATGATGCCTAGAAGTTTGGTATACGGGACTACTTCAATGCAAGTGCTGTTGAGTGAGTTAATGGCAAATTAATTTGTGTTTAGGGGTGTAGTTTTTTGGGGAGTGAATAACATGAGTTTGGTTTTATTAGCATGTAGGGCTAAACAGTTATTGTACATCCAGGTTTCTGTCGAGGTGAAAGCATTTTGGGTGAGTGTAAGTAGTACTAAGGTGGACTTGGCCATGCAGATGATGGTGAAGTCATCTGTATATTGGATGACAGTAGCTTGGGCTATACTGGTATGGAAATCATTAATGAAAATACTAAAATGTAGTGGACCTAGTATGGACCCTTGTGGGACTCCAGTATTGATGTTGAGGAAAGGAGAGAGGGATTGGTGCCATATGGTTGCTTGATGTTTTTCTGTACGGTAGTTGGAAAACCAGTTTAGGGTAGAGGGAGATGTGCCTAAATTGGAGAGTTTGGACAGGAGAAGCTGGTTGGTGACATTATCGAAGGCCTTGGAAAGGTCAAGAAATAGTGAGGAGACAAGGTTTCCTGAGTCTCAAGCATGGTTGACTGTCTCCAAGAAGGATATAAGAGTGGCGGTGGTGCTATGACTAGGCCTAAACCCATGTTTGGTAGGGGAGAGGATGTTGTGGTATAGTAGGTAGTTAAGTAGTTGACTATGGATACATTTTTTCCAGAATTTTGGAGATGGGAGAGAGGATGGCAATTGGTCAGAAGTTAGATATATCATTATTGTTTCCACCTTTGTGGAGAGGGAGGATACATACCTTTTTTCAGATGGTGGGAATGAAGGACTTTTGAATGGATCTGTTTAAAAGTATGCTGATGGGATAGGCTATAGTGTCTGCTGATATTTAGAGAAATTCTGGTGCTACGTTATCTGGAGCAGTAGTTCCAGGTTTAATTTTAAGCAGAAGTTTTTTTATGGTGGAGGTAGGTATGGGTAAGGGATAGAAGTTTGGTCTTGGTGTTGCAGATGGGTCTGGGGGAGGTGAGTTGATTTGTGGGAAGTTGGTTGTGAGTTTGGCTATTCTGTTTGTAAAGAATTAGTTAAAAAGTGAGGCTATTTTAGTTGGGGTCCTGTCTGGATCAGGGGAGGGAGTTTTACTTTTGCCTGGGTTTATTAGAGAGATTATGGACCTCCAGAATGTTTAGGATTTTGCATATGGTAATTTTGCAGAATAATGTAGTGCTCCTGTTTGTTTTTGATGACAAGTCACCTTACTTATGCAGTTGTTTGTATTGAGTGAAGTATGCAGGGTTTTTACTTGTATACCATAATTTCCAGACCTGGCCTGGTTGGCTTTCACTTTCCTATGTCGAGAAGAGCAACATTGTCTAGTACTTAGAGTAATGTTGACTTAAAGAATTCAACAGAGTCATTCAGAAGTAGGACTTTAAGTGGATGCCAGTTGATATTTCATAGAGTATTATTAAGGGTAATTGGGCACGAGAGGGATAGGTCTCTACGATGCTTATAATGGTGTGTATTAAGCACTGGGGTTGTTTTATGAATTATGCATGCCAGTAAGTGATCATTAATGTTGTTAGGTACGGTACCTGTGGAGGAGACTTTGCTAGGGTCAGAGACAACGGCCTAGTCCAATACTGAACTGTTGTTTTTGTTTTTGTTGGGCTTAGTTATGGTAGTAATAAGTTGGGTGTACTTAAATAGATTGATACTGTTTGTTGGGTGATGATGTATCTAACCAGTTAATATTCACATCACCAAGTATCCTCTTCTGAATTCTTTGCTTTTTGGCCATTTTCCTCCTTGCTTGGATCTAGATGGGACTTCCTATTTAAAACATCTGTCCAAGTGTGAGTAGAACTTCTCTGTATACCTCTTTACAGTATCAGTATTATGGTTAATACCCAGGCCTGGATCCAGAACAAGGCAACCTAGGCATCTGTCTACAGTCCAGTGCTGACAAGAGGGTCCAGACTTGCCATGAAAAAAGAAAGAAAAAAAAAAAGCAGAACCCTATTTCAGCTTGACTGATGTTGTGGTCCCTTTTTCTTTCACCATCTGTACCTGGCAAAAAAGACTGCATTTCTCTGATTTGAAATTTAAGAAGTCTTTCTTTTATTGTGAGAGGGACTTTCCAGAACTCAGATCAGAGACACACTGTCTTTTACTTGTTGACATGCCATATCATGGGAGTTGCTGTAAATAGAACCATTGCCATTACTGCCACATAAATCGTTATGCTGGCACCTGTGCTGTTGCTGCCACATCACATGAACTTTTGCTGCACATATTGTGAATATCATTAAGAAGAGCTAAGATCATGTGGGGTGGGCAGATAGCTCTCAACTGTCCTCTACCAAATGAGGAACACTGACTCTAATAATGTGGAAGAAATGGGCACAATGTGGAACACTTATTGTTTACTTACATCTTCAACTAGAAAGCTAGGAGCATAGTTAAAATGTGTTAGTTTATATAGTTATAAAAGGTTCTTTTGTTGAATTAATATGATTAGGTATTATTTACTATGGATATCAGTTAAAACATTCCTAACAATGAATGTGCGAAAGACCCATTCAATGTGGAACTGAGAAGAACATGGACCTTTTAAGACTCATAATGAGGAACACTAGAGAGCTATGGTGTGTGGAGGGGTGTTCTGTCTAAGAGTCCACTTCCAAAAGAGAGATTATCTTGCGCTCTTGAACAAACCTCTGGCCTGTATGAAGGGTCCACATACAGATTATCTTGATGGCTTGAATGAATCTTGGACTGTGTTTTCTACTTGAGACTGCTTCATCTTTGGAACCATTTCTGGGTAAATCAATGAAGGTTACAATCAGTAATGTCAGTCATTAGGGCCGTTGTTCAGAAAATGCATTCCTCACATTTATGCTCTATTATTTTTTTGTTATGGTATGTGTTAACTAACTCCCAAGAGGGCTGTCCAGTTAAGTAACTTGCTTCTGGGACTTGGTTAACAACTGGAATAACAAAAAAGGATAGAGTAAGTCACCAAGATAGAGCTAATGGGACACACTAGGAAAGGGCACTTTGCACAGTGAGTTTATCTGGTTAACAAACAGATAAAAGAAAATAATATTTAAAATTTTTGTTCCCTCGTTATTTTTTTACTTTTTCCAGAATTCCACAGCAGAGATGTTAAGAAGCATTTTTGTCCATTCCTTGTAAAATTTGTAACATTCTGACAAATTGATCTGGATTGCAGCCATTAAATGATTGGCATGTGAATTTCAGACTTTGCTTCCTTCAGAAAATGCTTGTTAATGCAAAGCTTTTTTATTCTAGCAACTTTTTAAGGAGATAAGAGAAACATTTAAATGTTGTTCTTGATTTATAGGCCTTTGGTTCTTGAGCTAAGATGTTGAGAGGACATGAGGTTGCAATTTATTCTGCTGCATTGTTTTGACATCACTAATATGATACACATTTCTGGCCCATTATTTATGAATGTGTTCATTTACTTGTTCTCAAGCAAATATCTGAGGTGTTTATTCATGCCAGTGGCTCTAAGTCATGGTTGTGTATGTGCCTGTGGGCGTGTGTGTGTGCGTGCATACACACACAGACACATATATATATATATATATATATATATATATATATATATATATATATATATATATATATATGTACACATGTACACACACACGCACACACACACATACATGCATACATATATATAAAAAATCCCCAAAGCATGTACAAAGCATATCGATGTTATGTGTTTCAATGTTAGTATTTCAATATACCGGTCATTGATGTTGTGGTTATTCTACCAGTTATATATATTAGAGAGAGTGAGAGACATATTCACAGGTACATACAGATACATACTTGGTCAAGCAACCTACAGTAATTATGATGTAAAGGAAGTAAACAGGACTGTAGTAAACAGCAGCATTATCAAATGATGCACATTCTTTGGGTAAGATCCTTGTTTTCCTTGCATCCTGTTGCTGTCCTAGGCTATTAGCAAATCCGGTGCACATTTGTCTTTTGAATTCCAGTATCCTTCACATAGATGTTAATCGGTGCTTCACTATATGTTATTTGACCGAATCTCATCATGTAGTTTCATGGATTACCAGATGCATTTTTTATAAATGTGAGTTTCAAGGATAAGATAAGTTTTCTTTTGATCATGCTTTGTTTGTTTTCAGTGCAAGATGGTTATGTTTTGTTTAGCAAATGGCTGTCAGTGTTTTCTGTAAAATTTGAAATCATTTTTAATTATATCCAACTCTCTTTGATCATTGTAATTGTAAACAAGAAAAAAGTATGGACACTGACAGACTTGCACTGTGTTTTACGGTACAGACAGACAGCCAAGTAATGGAATATTGGTATGGCTTGGGAGGGGGCCCAGTCCATTACTCTGCTTAGGGTCTCATTTGACTATGAGCCAGATCGGGTAGTACCATTACACTTGAATTCAGGGACTTCGTCATATAATTGTTGGACATTTGAAGTCACTGAATTCTGTGATATTTGTTTGTAATTGATGGAGATTCTAATGAAGGAGATTAATAGTCTGTAGTCTAATTTGACCTGCGGGGGACACCTTGGAAATTGTACATACAGATGCTAGATTGTTAAGACCAGGTCAGGTATAGTCTTTTCTCAAGCAGGTTCTTTAACAATCTGGTCTAGGGATTTTTTGTTTTGAAAATCTAAGAATTTTTGAGCATATCCAATGTTGGTGGTACAGGTCCCCAGTAGAGCATTGGGTAGTTAAAATAATTTAGGATTACAGTATTCCTACTTATGGAGAGTTCACACAGAATATTTAGGAATGTTATACGATTTTTTTGATGACATGGAGAGGCTTCTGTAGCACGTTATGAACAGATAGCTCTTTCTATTTAGTTTAATTTGAATCTCTATAAGCTCTGCTTGTGGATCTCTACAAATATGGATGTTCTACCATAGTTTCCATTAAGTCTACATGAGTGGTAAGCTCAAAGCCCAGGAATTGAGGCTCTCTGGACACTTAAATCAGGTTTCTGTAACAACATTTACAAGGTTATGCTCCAAATGAAGGAGGGCCTCAAGGTCTGTTACCTTGACTTCTAGCATTAAGTAGAGCCACCTTGATATAATCCAATGGTTGATTTGTTTTGGAAGTTAGGCTGGGAAGTTCATCAGCTGGAGCTTGCCTAAAAGTGGCACAATTGGGGCTGCAAAAGCTTTTGTCAGTATGCAGAAGCCTTGAAATGAAAGGTGTAGACTGTCACTGGTGAAGTATGAACGATCATAATGCATCTCATTCCATGTTTATACATACTGGATGCCCCTATATGACACCAAGTGTTTAGCCAATTGTTAAAGCTACACATTGTTTCTTTATACCTCGGTATCCATTTTGGTGATGGAAGTATTCTGCTGAGTACTAGGGTCTTCCTGCACTTGTGGCATGCATGGAGAGCTCTGCCATGTCTGTCTTCATATTCCTCAGGGTTCTGAATACCAGGTCATTTACCTCAACGTAGGCCACCACCATGCCATAGAAGAGTCCGGAGGGCCCTTGTAGCATCAACAATCTTGGCTCCAGGGAAGCAGCTCATGTCACCTTGATTTTGTCCAGCCTTATGAGTGTAGAATCTGTGTGCCTAACTACGAGGTCCCCAATCACTAGTACATTTCTGTTCATGTTTGAACTTTGCTTAGGTGTAATTGGTCTGGGATATGTTGAAAAACTTTTCTCAGCCCATGTGCTTCAGTTCACTTTCCTGGTGTCTTGAGAACATATAGAGAGGCAAATGGCCACAAGCATTGTTAAGTTGAAGTGGAAAAAGTGAAAGAAACAATAAGTGCACTGTTAAAACTCCAGCCAATAATGTCCACTCCTAAGAAATAACAGCAACTTATTTCCTGCCACCAAATAGCCACTACAGCTCCCAGCAAACTCCCTGACTAACAAACCAACTTAAACTGTACTTTAATGTAAGATTAAATTTTAAAAGTTGGAAAAGAGTGGAAAGTCACAGGGAAAACACATTTACTAGCAAAATGGAAATCTCACTTGAATTAACAAAGGATAACACCCAGTGTACAAAATGGAGGCTCTGTTAGACATACAAACTCCCAGATGAGTATAAAATGCACACCACAAACAATTTTCACTGAAACTGCAATTTAATGTCTTTTTCTTTCCAAACTTATTGTTTCAACCCATTTTTACATCTCACATCCAGAGAACGTACACTGTAGTTGTTAAAACAGTTGTACAATTTAGTCTGCAACAGCAGCATAGAAGGATAAAACCCTGACCACAGCCCAGGTGACCTGAGTTTGACAAGTGTCTCTAGCACCTGACAGCACAGGCAAGAATGATGGACTTGCCCATTGGGGTGGATAAGGTGGCACTCACTGGCTAATGCTGCAGCTCCATTGACAAGGTCCTGCTGTGTGGGGCCAAGTTGAGAGGATGTGGGTGCGTCCTACTAATTCAGTTATGGTAGCCTCTACTGGTGGATTTGGATGAACATGCATGCCCCGATTGAGGCAGCTTAGGTGGCACGTGTGGTGAAGTGAGTCCTTACATCATCATTGGAGTGGGTGCTAGCTCTATAAATGAAAATACTCTGATTGCTGGAGTGATGGTGAGAACACAAAGCACCCTCACGACTGCCTGGATGATGGCCCCTTACAGGCTGGATGATCAGCAGGCACAGAGGCAAAAATGCACAATAAAATGTACGGAATATTCTGCATGCATAGTATGTGCCCCTTGCACTTCATATGCACTCCCACAGCTGCTTTGGACTTTGCAGTTGACAGACATGCTTTATTTTCTAGTTGTGGATGCATTAGCAGACAGCTTGAGTGATGTGGAGAAATTATATCTGTCTACAGGAAATGTAGTACTAATCATTTTATAGAAGACATTTTGATGAGAAACAGTAGGCTTGAATTGGTTTAGAACAGATTTTTTAATCAACTGACATTCTTTGTTTCCTTTGAATATGTCACTTTAATGTACCTTGCAGTTGCTGTGATATAATGGTTAAGGTGTTTACCTTACAAACACAATTCTTACATGTTATAATTGGCTAGGCTTAAAATGGCCAACAAAGGCAGTTAACCTAGTATGAACCTATACTGCAATTCTGACATTTGTATTACAATTGTTGGCTTTAAATGCTGGAACTGAGGACAAAGCTTTACTTCAACAATTCATTTACCCTGTGTAACTTAAATATGCTAGTTGTTATTGTTAGCACCTCACTGAAAACCTTTTGCCATAGCACTAGGAAATATATGTTGTAAATACCTTAGTGATGTTTATTGTTGTACATATTTTTTTCAAAGTCAAATGGTAAAATGTGTTAGCTTTGATGTACTTATGCAAATGTAAATCCCTATCCGGGAAGATACTAGATAGAATATTTTGAATTCCACACTTTAGCCACCATATCCAATGTAGAGACATTTGATTTGAGGGGGTGGTGTGGGGAACTAATTGGTCTTAATTTCACTTTATGTTCAATGCTTTTCTATGACCTGTCAGCTGTAGGGCCTCTGCAGTATCTGAGTGCCATAGTCAAACTCAGTAACTCACCCTAGCATAATTTTTCCATCTCTGATCTGAGATGGAGGTTGCTGACAGCTGGTATCATTGCATTGCTTCAAAGCAAACAAGTGATGTTTTGTTGAAGTCACATGTGATATGTGCAGTTTGGGGATGTGTGTGACATAATGCAGGTCTAAGGAGTATATTGAATGGATGAAAGTGCAGTTTAAGAGTAGTTTGAATTATTGCGCATATCAGCTAGTGCAGAGTGAGTTCACTGTCATATAGCTGTAAAAGTGTGCTGGGATAGTGGTTTTTTGATTTGTACTTCTGTAAGTATTAAATTAAAAGTACGTATTTTTAGGAAACTGTGTCAATATTGCTGGTGTGACTCTGCTCGTTGATGACTTGTATGCCAGATGAAGGCATGTCTCTTCAATCTGTTGCATACCTTGGAGTAAAAATTGGGGAAACAGCCCCCTGCCTGTCCTTCTCTTCTGGTTTTATGTTTTTGTTGTGCATATGATAGCAACAGTTTGCTATATTGTATCTCCATTTTTTTTCTTTTGGTTCCATGTGTTCTGGTTCTTTTAATTGTTAGGGATCACTGGCAACCTCTGTGAGCTGCCTATGATCATGTTTAATGACAAATTGTTCAAATGACACGTGGTACTTTACAAGTCTTGATAGGTGTTTCCCTGTTTTGCTACTTCATAACTGAGAGATAGCAGGCAATGTCACACACAACAGCAGGCATATTTAAAATCCTACATTTTGCAACCAAACTTTTTCAGAAGCACCCTGGGTTACCCCCCCCCCCAGAAAATTTGTTAAATTAGTTATTCATATATAAGTAGCCACATAAGAATTTATTCTTAATATTAGCAGCCCCTGAATAATCATCACTACAAATGACCCCAAAAGCATAAATGTTGCTTACCCCTGCTGTAACCCATGCTGACATTTTGCTGAACCCATGATGATATTTTTTCTATTGCATACACACAAATTATAAATATTTATACAGTGGTACAGCTAATAGCATTACTGCCCCACAGTAAGAGATTTTCCAGTTTGATTCTTGTCCGGGGTACCTTCTATGGCAGTATCTTCATGTTCTCCCTGCAGCAATGTGGATTTTCTCCAGGTGCTCTGGTTTCCTCCCACCTACCAAATACATGCTATGGAAAAACTAGCATTCTCCAAACTTCCCCTAGGTATGCATGTAGTGTGCAAGTTAATGAAAGTGTATACTCTCCAACAGACTGGTGCCCTGTCCAGAAAGGGTTTTAATACATTATTCCCAATAGCTACCAGGACTGACTCCAGTGATCATACAACTCTGTAAAGGAAAAAGTAGAGCATTAGAAATGGATGGCTATATATCAAACTTCTTGTACTAACAGGAAGCTTATTCTATAATCTTATAAGGTGCTGTGTAATGTATCTGGAAGTTTTTTCTATTACTGATGTGTATTTTTAGTAGTAAGTTTGCTGAAACAGTATTACCTTTGTTAGCAATATATTTCAAATAAACCTAGATGAAACCTGGCTTGTTACACTTTTAACCCCAGATTTTTTTTTCCATCATGAGCTGTCTCCATAGTCACTGGTTAGTAACTTTATATGTCTTATTTGCTGTGGACAGTGGGTGTTCTGTGTAATATGTCATGTGTACAAGGTTCTGTTTTTTTTGAGCATATGCTGTCTTGAATTACGTGACGCTTTTTTTGATGCAGTCTTCAGAACCTCTGCACATGTAATCATAGATGTGTGTATGCTTACAGGATGGAGTAGCTTCAGGGAGTTTATATTCAATACCCTGGATACACTAATATCTCTCCAGATATTTAAATTCATGTCAAAAGAGCTGTTTTAGTGAGCATCTCTCCAGATATTTAAATTCATGTCAAAAGAGCTGTTTTAGTGAGCATCACACACACACACACACACACACACACACACACACACACACACACACACACACACACACACACACACACTCTAACTCACTCACTCACTCACTCACTCACTCACACACACACACACACACACACACACAGACACACACACACACACATAGGTGTAAGACAAAAGGTAGAATCATATTTGGTAGACAGGTTTTTGTAAGTATAAAAATGAGACAATGCACAAATGAGTGAATGCTTCTTTGAATGAGTCACATATGCCTGAATTTAGTTTTACATAGTGTGAGTAAGCAGGAATGTGCAGAAAAAATTATGTCTGAATGACAAAGCAGTGGTTGTGAAGATGTGCAAGATGGTGTTATAGCAGTTGTGAATATGCAGGTGTTCATCAGTTAGGGTTAGGTAAGGGGACAGAGTCATTGCTGTGCATGTTTTCTGTTGTCTGTATTCTGTGTCCTTTTGTCTTGTGCAGTGGTGTTGTTAGGGAATGTTTTTTATTAATGCAATGTGTAGGGTTAGGATTACACTTATGGTTAGCACACATGAGTAAGATGGTGCAGGGGGGGGGTCGAAGGATAAATAAATAAAGGTAGTTATGGATCCACGTCCAGTCATCCAGGTTGAATTTATAGGGCTAAAGGGAGCTACTCTAATATGGATACAGAACTTTTCTATAGTTAGAGGATCCCTTGGGAGAGGTATTTATCTTACCAACATGTTCTGTTAATATTGCAATGTAGATTTAGATCCACAGAACAAATACTGGTAGTACTAATCATTTTACAAATATGCAAAAGGTCAAACAGAAAAGGTAATTTTCTGCCTTGTAAGCTAAACAGATGTCACCAAGTAGAAGAAATAATAGTGTGGTAGATCTGTTAGGCATTCTTTAGAGCTTATGGAGTTCATACTCAAGATTTTCTTCTGTGCAAGTATGTTTTCTTTTAGTTGAGTAACATGGACGGAAAGTTCCATGCCAAATAGAGTGTTTCATTCTATTATGGGTCTGAGAAGGGATGACTAGAAAGTGACATGCAATTAGCTCTTAACAGAGCTAGGTAAAAAGACTTCCTTGTGACAGTTAATACATGAAGGTCAAAAGAGAGTTTGTTGTCTATGAATGTACCTAAATCTATTATGTCAATAAGTGCAGGGATGTTCTTGCGTCCCAAAGACAAAAATTGAAAATGGAAAAAATTTTACCCTTTAGTTTATAAGAACACAAATTCAAATCAACAATAAAAACAAGAAAAAACAGAGGATCAGTTGGCATGAAATCATTTACTGTTCCCAAAGACAGCAAATACTGCATTTATTTGCATTGAGCTTAAGACGATAGTACTATTATACAGAGTTTGTGTGGATTAAGCCCTTTTGGAGGATATGGATGTCATTTGATGTCATCAGCAAACCAACTCAGCCAGAGACCCTTGGCATCAGCAAAATACATGCTGAAGAGAAGTGACCCCGAAACAGAACCCTTTGCAATGTCACTGGTGGCCTGTGTTTTGTGAGGAGAATCTGGTACCAAACCGGACATTGTGGGTCCTATCTTAGAGTCAGTTTACCATCCAAGTTACATAAGTGTTAACATTCAAACGGGTCAGTTTCTCAATAATGCCAGATGTGGAATAGTGTCAAAAGCTTTGGCTAAATCCAGGTAAGCAGTTTGCAATGATTTGCCATCATTTAGTGCTTCAGTGACTTTCTCAAAGAAATTCTCCAGATTTAGAAGGCAGTACAAACTTGGCTTTGCAGGTGTTGATCTTACACCTGAATTTATTGCTTATATTTTTAAAGTTAGTTCGAGCATGGTGTGGTTTGAGTTTATTTTTAGGGCCAGTACTTTTTTCTTTTATTGTTAAATTTGTTGATACTAGGGTTTCAAGGTGCTTGTTTCTAAATTTGGCATTGTATTTGTGACAGATGGGGATAGATGCCTCAATCCAGGAGTTTAGGTGGGTGTAGAAATCAGTGATAAAAGTAGGGAAATTTTCTGTAGAGTCCCCATCACCAAAGACTGCTAGGAGACTGGTCCTGGAGAAATCCTGAAAAATAGTAAGCATGGACAGTATATTATGCAGGATTTGTATGGAAGAAATGGAGAGCATGGAGGTTTGATTTGGTAAGTTATTGGGTAACTATAGGTGTGAAGCATATTGGTGTTATGTTTGTAATAACAAGGTCAAATAGATGTGAGCTCCTAGTAGGGACACATTTGTTATTTGTTGTGTCTGACAATATATGGAAGGGTAGCTGAAATTTTCTGCCAGAACAAATGTCTTAGGCTCAATAGTTAAACCTCATTTGTTTAGGAAGGTGTGGGCTGTATGAAACATGTAAGGGGCTGTGTACCTAGCACTGATATGAGATGTGTATATGTTTATAGAAACTAACGTATGTTGGAGTTCTAGACCATTATACTGATGGAGTAGTCAAAATGAATGCTAACACCCCACCACCACCACCACACCGGAAATGCAACCACCTTCACCAGGAGTTCTGAATAAGTGACAGGCATTAAAGTTTAGTAAAGAGGAGGTGCTAGCACTGCACTGGAACCAAGTGTCTGTAATTGCACATTTTATATTTTCAAGGATTGGGAAAGCCTTGAGAGTGGGCTTTTTTGTTAAAATGTGCAGCACTGAGCAGTGACACATTGAGATTGGCCTGGCTGGGATTTGGTAGGCTGGTATGTGTAAAAGACTGATCTGCCAAAAAAAAAACACTCTGCAGGGATAAAGTATGTCGTAGCTAATATATGGAATCCTTGAGGGAAAATATGAAGTCCATCCCTGTTGAAGCAGGCAGAGCTGTGTACCATCTCCCATTAAGAGCTGACACACATTGGATCTCACTCGAATTTCATGTTTTATATATAGTGTATATATATATATATATATATATATATATATATATATATATATATATATATATATATATATATATATATACTTACACCTGCTACCGAGTCAATTGCTGAATCAAGTTTTTTTTTGTTCGTATTATGGCATTGCTCATGGTAATGGCAAGATACTGCTGAAGACTAATTTCTTTCCAGCCTCAGAAACACATATTGAGAGTCAATTGCAGCCTTCTTCATATCTTTTAAGGTAGAATGTCTAAGGTCATTCACTCCCATGTGAACAGTGACCAGATTATTTGCATACTTAAAGGTGAAGTGATCCAACTGTTCCGGTGACATTAGTGACACCACACCTTCTGGCATGTGGAAGACAACTTACCATCACTCCATCTTTGTTTAAGTCTGGTAGTGGAGCATCAGTACACCTCACTACAGAGTTACCTATATGACTAGAATGCCCTCATATATAGTAGCAGACTCTAAGCAGCCTGAAGGGTTAGGAACACAACTTAGGTGACCCATTTTTGTGGTAGCCACTAAAGGTGTTATAATGATGTATCAGCTGGAGGTGTTGTTGTAAGTATAGCAGGTGAGGTTTAAGTGTCTGTTGTTGTCCTCATAGGGGTGAGGAAAGAATTCTGTTAGGGCCTTAACACATGCAGGCTTAAGGGTAGTGTTGTGCTATGGTGGTCCAGGGAGGTATGGTGAGCACTAGCAATCAGGAGACATGAGATGTTTACCTTAGTTCAAATAGGCATTTTCTCCTTCCAAAAGCAGAATTAGTGTTACTACCTAATGCTAGTAGGCTCGCAAAAGACGAGTGAAGAGCAGACTGCAGTGTCATGGTATTAAGAAATGTGATGGGGGAGGGGTTCTCTAAGACTAGGTGATATGTCAACAATGGTAACTGGTCTGACTGGGGGAGGGGTTCAGTAACAATGGTTCAGGATACAATGGCAAATGAGATACAATAATATTAGTTTGGGTGCTATATATACAGAAACAAGGTGAAATTAGCTACTGTATATGGTCAACCAGTCTATGTGCTAGTACTACAAATGAGGGGATACCACAAATGACGGACAAAATCAAATACCATTCACACAGTGAACATACTATACATAAATTACGATACTATCTCTATGACATAACAGTATATGCACTGCTATCGCAGATAAGACTGTGTGTGTGTGTGTGTGTGTGTGTGTGTGTGTGTGTGTGTGTGTGTGTGTGTGTGTGTGTGTGTGTGTGTGTGTGTGTGTGTGTGTGTGTGTGTGTGTGTGTGAGTGTGTGTGTGTGTGTCACTGATGAGGTGAAAATACAAATACTATACACATAATGTAATGGGACAAAACCACATACTATATGCCCAGTAGGATAAGACAGAACGGCACAGAAAGAAGGCAGAACAGTAACAAGTACAGTACAATACAGGGCTCTACTTTATTAAACTGAACACCAAGTGCACGAGTTTCACAAACTCACTGCTGATCACTCAAGTCACTATATGTTGCAATTAACAATGAGATTTTAAAAAAAGGTGTTCTTTGCAGGGGAAACCCCACCACATCTCCTGACAGGGCAGATCTGTCTCCAAGGCTGCATTAACTCTGACAAAGTATATTTACAGACAGTTTCAAAAACACAGGTGAGCATATAGCTGCAAGCAAATGAGCTGCTAACAGTTAAACATGAGTGAGTAAAACATAACCTTAATACACACAGGAAAGGCAGAAAAGCGTGGAATATAGACAGGGATACCCCCATGTTTAGCAAGTACAACTGTGGGTCTTCTTCAGGGAGCATCTCTGTAACAGTAAGTCATAATATTTGGTTTTACTCCATTCTATTCCCATTTTGTCCACCTAGATGGATTTTCAACTGTTCCATTTCTTCCTGTGAGAACCAGTGTTGTTCTCTTGCCTGACTACATATGTGAGTGCAACTACATACATGTAAATCTATCTATATATATATATATATATATATATATATATATATATATATATATATATATATATATACATACATATATCTGTGTGCCTGTGTGTGTGCATGTATGTGTGTGTATACATTTCACTCAGAAATACAATCACAAAAACAAGAAGAAAACAAGATCCCACAGGGAACTGAAAAGAGATTTCTCACATGGCTATATTGAGCTGTATTGACCTGTGATTTTTTCCTTTTAGGTTTCAGCAGTGTTGGTTACACATTTAACTCTAGTATGTGAAATGTAATTGTGCCTGAGGGAAATTTTTTTTGTTACTAATTACTCATCTAAGGACTATTTTCATTGGCTTTTTCCCTTTAACAAAGCTTTGACTGGGGAATGTACTAGTGTTGGTTTAAATGTTGGATATATATCTCTTGATTTGTGGCTGACAATATTCATAACTTTCACAACTGTTTAAAGAAAGTTACTGCATTTTTAGTTTTCATTCTAAAGAAGTTCCTGAAAACAATAAAGAACAAAAGCTCCCAATACCAGTTCCCAGTGAGATCTTGTTCTTCTTTTTGTGATTGTATTTTTCAGCTAAGTGTATTTTGTTTATAGTTTTGTTTCTTTAGTGCTTTTCTCAGTTTTTAATATATATATATATATATATATATATATATATATATATATATATATATGGAAACATAACCTTCACTCAATATGATAGTAAGACAATCCTATAATGATTGAAACCTGTCAAAACCAAAACATTTATCACCAAAGGACTAAAAAAAAAAAACACAATGTTTTTTGTGGTAGGGGTATACTAACTCTGAGATCCCACTACAGTGGTGAAAAAAGCATATTCCCTGATCCCCAGTATACCCCAATCTCATACTGGCAAAGCCAGTTAATTTCAATCAGTT
Organism: Protopterus annectens; assembly: GCF_019279795.1. Classification (NCBI taxonomy): domain Eukaryota; kingdom Metazoa; phylum Chordata; order Ceratodontiformes; family Protopteridae; genus Protopterus; species Protopterus annectens. The sequence continues at coordinate 577,950,709 of NC_056732.1, forward strand.
GATATTTGATCCACCGAACCAGTTCTACCAGAAGTCAATGACTTGCCGCTTTGATAGAAAGTTGTGCTCCTATCAAAGCTGTAGAAGGCTGATGTAGCACCTAGTGCCATTCCCCCATCTGGCTCCCCTCAATGCTAAGTTGAGAAAAAAAATACTACTTTTAAAAGCTGTAGCAAACTGCTTGCTATATTGTATATGACACTTCAATCCTGATCGCAAAAGCAGCATCAGTATTCATTTTCATACTGTCATTCAGAAATACTGCCAGTACTACACTGCTGTTACATCAGCTTCTACCAATCATGTCTCCCCGACAAATATATAAATGCCTAAGCGAAAAATTCCAAGCAAAAATCCTAAACCTTCTGGACTTTGTTGCATACTTGGAAGCCATAGAGATACCCTCCCATTGTTTCTTTGTAAATTGTCTACCCCCAATCTTTTCTAACCTCTTCTGATTGATTCTTATAGTTATCATGCAACATTTTATATGTCCTACTAATTATCCCTTAACAGCGCCTTCTTTTAGACTCAACTAAAAACTCTAACAGAGCTGATCTTTCACTTAGCATTCCTGTATCCTTTTCTCTTTGCCTATACTCTGATAACAATTCCAGGAAGAGAAGACAGTCCCTGCCCTGGAGTCCAGACTTCTGCTGGACATCATCCTACAAAATTATCTTTCCCTATGTACCACCTAATGCTTTATAACCTGTATCCTACCTGTGCACTGTATAGTAGTAGCTATACAGAGAAATTTGGCCCGAATGCGTGATGGGTTTTGGTGATCTGATAGCAAATAGAAACTATTTTTCTTTTTGCAACCATTTTAGTTTTAGATGTTTTGGGTTTGTAATATATTGAATGTCTAAATGCTGACATCAATTGCTTGAGTTTCAGTGGATTTATATTTTGAAACTTCAATATATACTTATAGGTTCATAGGTTCATACTAGGCTATCTGCCCTAGGGCATTTATAAGCCTAGCCAGAGTCTGTTTGGCTTTCGCCACCCATTTTAAATTAATTTTGCTATGCCCTTTTTCGAGGTTAGTATACTGTGCCTCTGTCTAACAGTGACACAAGGGATACCCGGGGTAAACCTACGATCTCCCATCCACTCATCAAGATTCCTCTTGAAGAGAGTCAATGAGGGACTCTGCCTAACCTGGACTGGGATTTTATTCCAGAGTGAAGGGAGCCTCTGGGTTATGAATCTGTCCCTCCAGCATGTCCTATTTATTTCAGTGCTGAGGTTCAATTCTCTCAAGCACGTAGCTCGATGGGATTTGGATTTTCTGAGGTGCAGCATGTCCATCAATTCCGGGTTGGACATGGCTTTATACGTCAGCACAGATCGCCTCTGAACAGGCGGTATGCCACTGAGTAGAGCTGGAGTTTCTTTAACTGGGCAGCATATGGCATCTGTTTGAGCCCTTTGATCCTCTTGGTTCATAGGTTCATAGGTTCATACTAGGCTATCTGCACTAGGGCATTTATAAGCCTAGCCAGAATGTGTTTGGCTTTCGCCACCCATTTTAAATTAATTTTGCTATGCCCTTTTTCGAGGTTAGTATACTATGCCTCTGTCTAACAGTGACACAGAAGTGATACCCGGGGTAAACCTACGATCTCCCATCCACTCATCAAGATTCCTCTTGAAGAGAGTCAATGAGGGACTCTGCCTACCCTGGACTGGGATTTTATTCCAGAGTGAAGGGAGCCTCTGGGTTATGAATCTGTCCCTCCAGCATGTCCTATTTATTTCAGTGCTGAGGTTCAAGTCTCTCGAGCTTGTAGCTCGATGGGATTTGGATTTTCTGAGGTGCAGCATGTCCATTAATTCCAGGTTGGACATGGCTTTATACATCAGGCACAGATCGCCTCTGGGCAGGCGGTATGCCACTGAGTAGAGCTGGAGTTTCTTTAACTGGGCAGCATATGGCATCTGTTTGAGCCCTTTGATCCTCTTGGTTCATAGGTTCATACTAGGCTATCTGCCCTAGGGCATTTATAAGCCTAGCCAGAATGTGTTTGGCTTTCGCCACCCATTTTAAATTCATTTTGCTATGCCCTTTTTCGAGGTTAGTATACTGTGCCTCTGTCTAACAGTGACACAGAAGTGATACCCGGGGTAAACCTATGATCTCCCATCCACTCATTAAGATTCCTCTTGAAAAGAGTCAATGAGGGACTCTGCCTAACCTGGACTGGGATTTTATTCCAGAGTGAAGGGAGCCTCTGCGTTATGAATCTGTCCCTCCAGCATGTCCTATTTATTTCAGTGCTGAGGTTCAAGTCTCTCGAGCGCGTAGCTTGATGGGATTTGGATTTTCCAAGGTGCAGCATGTCCATTAATTCCGGGTTGAACATGGCTTTATACGTCAGGCACAGATCGCCTCTGAACAGGTGGTATGCCACTGAGTAGAGCTGGAGTTTCTTTAACCGGGCAGCATATGGCATCTGTTTGAGCCCTTTGATCCTCTTGGTGAGATACTTTTGGGGTCTTTCCAGTTGCTGCAGGTGTCTGGTAAGGTACATCCCGAAAGGGGCATTGTACTCAATTATGGGCCTGATGAGGGATGAGTAAAGAGGCACGATGACCTCCCCTGATCTAGACGTGAATCCCTTCATGATTAGGTGGGTTATATAAAATGTTTTTCTAACCACTTTGGCCACGTGGTTGTCAAATGAGAGATTGCTATCAACCTGGGTCCCCAGGTCCCTAATTACTTCTTCTGTACTTAATGGATTACCACCTATGTGGTAATTTGTGGGCACTTTGTTTTTGCCAAAGGGGATGACTATACACTTTTTGGCATTTAGCTTGAGGCCATGGCTCTGGCACCAGTTGTCTGTTTCTATGAGGCCCTTTTGGAGGATGCTTGTGTCGGCTGGAGAGTCGATTATGGTGCCCGGTTTGCAGTCATCTGCGAACTTGGTCAGCCACAGTCCTTCCGTGTTGGCCTGTACCTCCGCGAAACATATACCGAACAAGAGAGGTCCCAGGACTGAGCCTTGTGGGACACCACTTGTAACTGGTTTGGAGTCTGACATGGCTCCAGCAATTCTAACCATGTGGGTTCTGTCCTTGAGCCAGTTTGCAATCCATCTAGTGACATAGGGGTTAGGTACTTTTGGGGTCTTTCCAGTTGCTGCAGGTGTCTGGTAAGGTACATCCCAAAAGGGGCATTGTACTCAATTATGGGCCTGATGAGGGATGAGTAAGGAGGCACGATGACCTCCCCTGATCTAGATGTGAATCCCTTCACGATTAGGTGGGCTATATAAAATGTTTTTCTAACCACTTTGGCCACGTGGTTGTCAAATGAGAAATTGCTATCAACTTGGGTCCCCAGGTCCCTAATTACTTCTTCTGTACTTAATGGATTACCACCTATGTGGTAATTTGTGGGCATTTTGTTTTTTCCAAAGGGGATGACTATACACTTTTTGGCGTTTAGCTTGAGGCCATGGCTCTGGCACCAGTTGTCTGTTTCTATGAGGCCCTTTTGGAGGATGCTTGTGTTGGCTGGATAGTCGATTATGGCGCCCAGTTTGCAGTCATCTGTGAACCTGGTCAGCCACAGTGCTTCCGTGTTGGCCGGTACCTCTGAGAAATATATACCGAACAAGAGAGGTCCCAGGACTGAGCCTTGTGGGACGCCACTTGTAACTGGTTTGGAGTCTGACATGGCTCCAGCAATTCTAACCATGTGGGTTCTGTCCTTGAGCCAGTTTGCAACCCATCTAGTGACATAGGGGTTTATATTTAAGCTGGTGAGCTTATCTATAATGCCCAAGTGGGGTATTGTATCGAAGGCTTTTGCGAGGTCCAGGTAGGCTGTGTGGACCACCTTCCCCTCGTCAATGGCCTTGGTGACTGTTTCAAAGAAATCGACCAGGTTTAAGAGGTAGGATCTGCCCTTAACAAAGCCGAACTGGGTAGGATCCAGTGTCTGTAGGTCCCCAATATCTTTATTTATGAAGTCCATGATGATCCTTTCCATAGCTTTGCAGACCAAGCTAGTCAGGCTTATGGGGCGATAGTTTCCAGGATCCGTTGAGGCACCATCTTTGTGGAGAGGGACCACTGTTGCTGTACGCCACTATTTGGGTACATATCCTGTAGTAAGGCTGAGATTGAACAGTAGTTTTATGTTTGGGTTTAGCTCTTCTTGGAGTTCATGTAGGACGCAGCCCAGGACACCGTCTGGTCCCATTGATGCTGTGTTTTTTGCTTTGGAGAGGGCGGCTCTTACCTGAGAATCTGAGATGTCAGGGGGGCAGCACTCTGCTGGGATAGATATTTGCCCTTTTGGTGGGGAGGGGGGGGCAGAAGTTTGCGCTGAACCTGTCAGCTAGGATGTTGGCAATGTCTGTGGGTTCGATGTATTTTTTGTCATTTTGGACTAATTCTGAGCATATCTGGGAATTCCCACCCAGGTTCCTAACATAACTAAAGAAAGCCTTGTGATTATCCTTAGTGTCCTGTGCAATTTTTCTGTCGAAGCTGGCCTTAGACGATTTTATGAGTGCCTGTAGTTTTTTGCTAATACTGATCAGAGATGCCTTCCCTTTTTGGGATTTTGCTCTATCATGTGGTAGCTTCCTCCTTCTACTGTATAGTTTGTTTATGACTGGGGTCCACTAGACAGGACGTCTGCCTTTGGAGGACTGGGTCTTGGTTTTATTTGGGATTGCATGATCCATGCATTCCTGAAGGCGTTCATAGAATGCGTTTATAAAGGATTCTGCGGCCTTGGCTGTATTTTCCACAGGCTCGGGGGCTTTGAAGGATTCTACCTCGGTTTTGAGGAGTGTGAAATTTGCTTTAGAGAAGTTTTTCACTGTGGTTTTCTGGGCAGGGGGTGGGGTCAGGATGTGAATATCCAGTGAGATTAGTTTATGGTCTGATCTTACCAATGAGGGATACACTTCTAGTCTGGAGCATAGAGTCCCCATGTTGGTGATGATCAGGTCCAGTATGTTTTCCCCTCTTGTGGGAGTGGTAACAAGTTGTTCCATAGCATTTGAGTTTATAAATTCTAGGAACCTTTGGGCTAGGGTGTTGGAGCTAGAGTAATGCTCCCAGTCTATGTTTGGGTAGTTGAAGTCGCCCAATATAATGGTGTTTGGAGAGACCTTCATATTTTCCAGTGTTCTCAGGAAGGCCGAGTGGGGTTCCTGGGTTTGGGAGGGTGGTCTGTAGCAGGCTATAAACTGGAAGACAGTTTTACCCACTGTTAGTTGCACATGGATACTCTCTGATGCTTTGTGCTGTGCCACCAACCTGGAGGTGTGGGTATCTTTGACGAATATTGATACTCCCCCTTCTTTTGTGGTTCAGTCCAAGTTTTGGGGCTGAAAAGCATGGTATGAGGTATAACCTGGTAGTGCTGGGGTGCTCTCGGGAGCCTTGAACCAGGTTTCTGTTACTGCACAGATATCGATGTTCTCCATGCTAAGGAGAGTTTTGAGTGCATGCATCTTGAGGTTTAGACTTCTGGCGTTGAGTAGCATTACTCTTAGTTTCTTATCCCTTGTGATACCTATGGAAGTGGGTTTGTCTTTTGAGCCTTGCCTAAAAAAGGCACTATGGGGGAAGCAAGAGCCTTTGCCAATATCCGAAAGCCCAGAGGTGACAGGTGCAAGCCGTCCCTAGCAAAGCATCGTGGCTTGTTGAGCATGTCATCCCAGGCTGACAGGCATTGGATCCCCTTTGAATGACACCAATACTTAAGCCAATTGTTGAAATTGATCATCTTGTCTTCATATTGTGGCATCATTCTTGGTGAGGGTAAGATGCTACTCAAGGTCAGGGTCATACCGGCCTGGACTACATGCTCAGAGAGCTCCTCTATGTCTCTTTTCATGTAGTCCAGGGAGGTACGTCTCAGGTCATTCACACCAGCATGGACAATGACCGAGTCATATTTGTACTTGCCTTGGACCTGAGTGCTTGTGTTATGTGGTGGATCCTAGCGCCCGACAGGCAGCTCACCGTGACCTTCTTCTTGTTCAGCCTGGTGAGCGGGACGTCAGTGTGCCTGACGATAGAGTCACCTATTACAAGTGTATCAGGTGTGTTGTTTAGCCTTAAGGGCTGCGACTGTTCGGCACACTGGCTTTGTGAGCTATCTGTTGCACGTGTTTTGTTTTGGGGTAGCGGTTGCTTGGGTGTCTGCTTTGGAGGTCTCTGCTGCTTAGGCAGATTTTTATTTAGAGCCTCCGAATATGTTTTTGTGTGTTTATGTGTTTGGTTTGCTGTCGTGGTAGGTCTACGTGAGACTGGAATTGTAGTGAGTGTGGTTTCCTTCTCCTCCTGACTGGTTACGCCAGTACTAAGTTGAGAGAGCTTAGCCTCCAGTTTGGCTATATGGTTGCATCTCTCACATGTGTTGGAATTTGTTGGGAGGAGGAGGAGCAGGTTGTCTGTGTACATGAGGCAGTTGTAACATTGCCTCAAGATTCCCAGATTCACCAGCTGGACCGGAGAGGAGATTGACAACTGACCTTTGGACATGCTAGAATAGTATTGGGAATTCCTTTATAATTGAAAAAAAGGGCCAATGGGGAACAAGGTACTCAAGGAGAGTTTGTGAGGGTGTAGTGCTTTTAATTTTTTAGTGCTGACTTATATAATTGCTTTAGTGAGCAAGTGCCAGGTAACTTAAATGCAATGTGTTACAGGTAACTTAAATGCAAAAACGACTGCTACAGCTTTTAATTTTAAAAATAAACTCTTGGTTTTATGCAATGTTTCATAAGATATATATTTCATTAAATGGCTGTTAAGAATGCCTACTTTTGCATGACTGAAACCATCCAGGTATGCAGGGCCATGGCAATCTCCCATCCTATGTGCCGGAGTATACCATGCAATTTCTTACTGGCACAGCATCTCCCCTCACAGACAAACATAGGTGTGTTGTGTGACTGTGTGGTACTTCTTTGTATGACAAGTGAGGGCATTTGGGTGCCTCTCTGTTTGCACACCTTTACATGTATGTGTCCTGTGGTACCACTGCTATCTTTGTCAAAACTGAGGTGAAATACTTTTATGTGGCTGACATTTACACACATCGCAGATACACAAATGATAACACAGTGACCCTTCTTCTCACTGGTAAATACCACATGCAATGCAGGGGTGCAGTAGGTGCAGTGCCAACCCAGATCTCCTTCCTTCTCTCTCTGTCTCTCTCTGTCTCTCTAATGCTCCATATACATATCACTTTTATAACAATTGCAATAAATTTAATTCCTATATTTGAAAGTGATTTTGTGCAAGATGGTGGCAACACTTTACAATTGATAACAAAAATAAATAAAAACACTTGCAGTACTTACAGTACATTTCTGGCTACATCTCCTGATCCTTTGCCTCTCATCAATGCCATGTCAATATGGTAGTACTTCAGGTCATCATACTGATGCATTGTTTCTATGTATGGATAATGACCATGATATCTCTTTGCAACTTTGCCAGGTCCTATTTTCCAATTTTTGAAAGTGGTCTTACACAAAATGGAGATAAAATTTTATATTGTGATAGCATGGGACACATAGCGCAGTAGGTATATAAATCAGGCCAGATAAACCAGTGTCTGAATCACTTCCTCTGCAGACTGCCCTATCTCGTGTGCACATACTGTTTAAATTAAGATATGTTAAGACAAAGAAAATGTCTATCTGGAAGGCAGAAATAGAAAAATTTCTTCAGTTAGATTTTATAATTGTCACTCATTTGGAGTTGTTTACCTGGCAGTGTGCCAGTCTTGCCAATCATTTTATGTCGGAAAGACAGAAAGACCACTTCATAAGCGGGTGTATGAACATTATTATGACATACAGAAAGGCAACGCAAACAATGCACTTTATAGGCATACCACCACATGCAATGGAGCAGTATTTTTGTTTTTCATTCTGGATTCCGTTTCCAAAGATGTTAGGGGTGGACCTTGGGAAGTTAGACTATCCCACAAAGAAACCTACTGGCAGATTCTTTTAGAATCCAATCGATTCCCAGGACTCAATGATTTTATATCCATAGTACCACATTTAAAGCTCAAATCACAAATGATTTGAATAAATTTATAATTATGTCATTTAGGAATACAGTTCATTATATTGTTTTTCACAAAAGTAAAAAACATATATAAATATTTTTTACATCTTAAATAAATTGCTTTTATATTAAAAACACATATACAGAACAGAATGTTATTGATTTTTGTGGTCAATAATTTTTTAACCTGCATTAGAATGTCTGCTATTTTGCATACATTGTCTTGTTATTCATGAATTTTAAACTGTACATAGTTTTTTAAAAAACTTTTATTTGGTGTTTTAAATGTGGGTAATTATATTAATTCCTTGTTAATTATCCACTAATTGTATTAGTATTTAAGGCTGTGTAACACTACACTTGAATGTTTCTGATGAAGTCATACCATTGACGAAAAATGTGTATTTTGGCTTGTGGCATTTAAAATAAATGATTCTACTTTTTGGAGTTATTTTACCTTATTGTGAGCTGTTCTACACTTTTTATGCCAGTTGGTGTTTCTGCATACCGGACCTCGATCTTGGTTTTGTGGTTAGTTTGGAGTGTTTCTTTTGATTTATATATGTTAAGACTGTGCTACATGAGGACCGAGAACACAACATATGTTTCAGAAACACGCATCTGTGTGCATGGATTTACCATATTGCTCCTTTAGTGGGCTATCTAAATGATCATAGCTGCTTCATCTCCCATAAATCATAGGGATCCAGCATGTCATGCCAAGGAAGATTTTTGTGTTCTTCCTGCACACAGACTTCAAATGTCACCTACTAGCAGCTTTATGAAGGCCCCTTTAATACGGTCAGAACCTGGTTTGAACTAGCACAGCAGCTGCCCAATGTCATTGGCATCATCCATATAAATGAGCAATAGAGTCATCAACAAGAGGAATAGAAGCACTGTCATACTGACATGGCAAACAAGAGTGGCAGAGGATTTCTTGCCCAGTTACTTCTTTGTGACTTAAAAGTTGCCCACAAATGTGTAACAATACTTCATTTGTTTTCCAGCTTTTGAGGAACATTGTAACAACTGGCTACTACAGAAAGCAGGAGTGACTCTCCAGACAGCTGAATGTGTGTTTTGGAAAGCATACCCATGTAGGGTTGCAGTGGTCTTCATGTCATATGTGAATCTTATTGTTTCTTTCCTATTGTGTCTCCCATATACAGGTCTAGTTGAGGCAGAGGAAGAGATGCAGCCACATTCACTTCAGTCCCTGCCAGCTGCTGCAGCCAACATTGGGTCAATGGGGCTGTCTATGTCTGCATCAAAAAGAAGGGAAGTAATGGTTCCTCTGCTGGAGTTGACCTGGAAGGTCTCAGGTGCAATATGTGTCTGCCTCTTGAGGGTGAAGGCTTCTCTGCTGAAGGCAGACAGGGAGTCTCATCTGGTATCTCAGCAGTAGGTGAAGAAGCTCATGTCTGCTGTGAGATGAAGACAACTGCATGCCTACATCTAGGGCATGATATGACTTCTGAAGCTATCTGGGGAGTCAACTGGTGGGCTGTGGCTGTCAGGCTTCCAGAGAAACAACTGTCCCATTATGTCAGCCCCACCCAGATGTATGATGCCAGGGGTGCACTTCCCCCAGGCCAACCTGGTAGTCAACCATGCTAGCAGCCCACCATATTCCTATCTTGGTGTTACTCATTGCTTCTGTGTCTTTCCTTGTACCTTGTTCATTGTCCAGCCTTCCCCATCACCCATTGCCTTCCATCTGTACATGTCCATCCACTCTCTTCCTGACCTTTTGTATGTATACCACCCAGTCTGCCCATGTTTGAGCTCCATGTCTGTCCACATTCACTGCCTGCCCTTTTCCCACTATACCATTTCAAGCCATCTCTCAATACCGTCACTATTTATCCTTCTATTTTAATAAAGGGAGCTCTATCCCACAAAAATAGCTCTCCTTTCCCCACCACCTGTTTCAATTCTTTTTTCCTTGAGTTTTTCATCTGCTTGCTGTAATCCTATTTCCAACTTTTCCTATCTATCCCCATTCCTTCCCAACCAAATGATGAACAGTGTGGACAATATGGTGTGCATAGCTGCACTGGTGCTCCTATTTACAGCTGCTATAGTTAGTTATGCTACATCCCTCCCTCCATACCACTCTTGCTGACAGCTGTCACTATACACCATGGCATTGCATGTAGCTGCTTACTACTTTTGGGACAGGCTTTGTCATAACTTCATGCACATTACCTATGTGTAGTAGTAGCGTTACTTTTCTGGTATGTTAATATAGTGGAATTAGACATACTGTCATTGCTTATTTGTTTTTTTATGTGGGTTTTAGCTCAGTATGTCAGTGCTATCACATCCATAATTAGGTTTTAGACCCAACACACTGAAAGCCTCCTCAGAATTAGCACTAAGCATGCGTGTTGTGCTCCTCTATGAATCTCAGTCATAATCTACAGTGAGGAAAAAAAGTTTTGCCAGGCATTACATGAACTACCAATTGTGACTATATTGCAAGAGTAATTATTTTCGATTTTAATGGTCTGTTTTCTTCTTCTCCCTTAGTGTATACAGCATAAAAATACTGGTCAAGGTCAGCACATCTAAAATGTTCATGATTTGTAGTGGTGACTACTTCTTGGATACCCTTTCCTTGTTTAAATATAGTTTTGCGTTTTGTATAAGTACATTCTCTAGGATTTCATGTTTACAGTGTATGTATTTTACTTCTTCCAGCTTTAAACAATTTTTATTTATTCAAGTTCTGTCATGCAAGCTAGGGAGAAGTGCATTTAATTAGTACTAATAGTTGTATTTTGTTTTTCTATTTATAACTTCAACAGCAGTAACCCTTACTATTCTATATGTCCTCCTGAATAGGTTTTCCAGTTTTCACATAACTTGGCTGCAGACCTGTTATTTATTTCTCTATATTTCTGTTCACTCATAATGGTTACATCACTTCCAATATTCACTTAAGCAATCACAGGATTGCTTTCTGTCATTAGTACTATGACTAGTTTAACGTTTTTGTTGAATTTGTTCCACAGTATGTAGTGGAAAGGTTTGCTACACCTACACACACACACACACACACACACACACACACACACACACACACACACACACACACACACACACACACTATAATTTTCTCATTATCAAAACAATATTATGTGAGCAATCACTGTTAAGCTACCTTTTACCTCTTATCACAGTTTTTGGCATGATTTCTTTCTTAATTCTATAATGTCTTGCTATGCTTCTAATTCTATCACAAGCATGGCATTTGTCTTGGTATGTGGCTAAAGTTTAACCAGAGAGTTGATTACTAGTATGCTGACTCCATTAACATAGGGCTCAGATGCATTGATGTTCAGTACACCATCAAGGACTACCATGATTCACAGACATGAAACAAGGTACTCCCGCAGGGGAGAACATGGTTTCTTTCCTGGCTTCCAGAATGATGTATAGGATCGTATGGTATGCTTCGCATACCAGGCAGCCCTGTGCTGGGTATAGGTTGCTGTGATGCCCTCCAAGATGAGTTTTGTATTTAGTGCCTCTTTACATTTCACAGTAGAACTAGGCTGTTGAATATTATAACTGATTACCACTGTTACCTGTTTGGAAAACAACAGACAGTAGCTGGGTAGTTATTCACAGGTAAATACTAGGCAATCAGTCTGCAGACCATTACAAACCTGCCCAATAACCCAGTGGCAGAAGTTCCCTACACCCTCAAGTAGGGCAATACAAGACAGACCAGGAGAGAATTTGAGGGTACCCATCCAATTATCTTGGTTTACTTTGAAGTTGGCAAGGGTGCTACTCTACTTGACATATAGTGGAAGTTGGTTTCTGTGGTGGTGTATACACTGGGATATGAATCTGTCAAGCCAAACACATCTTATTTATCTGATTATAAAGATTTAATTCCTTGAACCTTAATATTTGAGGAACCCTTTGTTCTGCTAAGGAACAGAAGTTCAAAGAAAACTGGATCATTCATGGCTCAAAAGGCTAAACACAGATTCCCATGGAAGAGTTTATAACAAATAGAAAGATGGTGCAAGTCTGTCCTGATAATGCTTTTGAAGCCACTGATCTTTTTAATTAGTAAATTCTGTGGTGTCTCAAGTTGAGTGATATGTTTAGACAAATACACACCAAAGGGGCATTATATTCGATAATGGGTATGATGAAATATGAGCAAATGGCAATTAAGACTTATCTGGATCTAGAGGAGATGCCTTAAGAAATTAGATGAACTAGATGGAAGACTTTCCTAACTAGTGCCAGGAGAAAATAATCAAATTATAGAGCTCTTATGAAAGTGTCTGATTGGAGGAGAATGTCACCTAAATTGTATGGGAAAATTTTGTTTACCAAAATGAGCAATACTAAACTTTCCACTTTTAATTTGAGTTCATTGTTCTTGCAGTAATTGCTAACATGGTTAAACAGAGAGTCAGTGGTAGATCATATAACAACTCCCGAGGCAGAGTCATCTGCAAATGTAGGTAACAATAAGCCAGGTGTGTTGGTTGGAAGATCTTAGGATATGCAAATGGGAGAGGGAGCAACAATGAGTCCTGTAGTATACCACTGGTAAATTTTGTGCTTCAGAAGTGGCACCTGCAAATTTAAGCATATCATCTACCACTTGTACCTAGGTTCACATTTCTTCTCAACTTTTTGCCTATGATATGTTCAAATTGCTCATGCTGTCCAATACAGGTAACAAACTGGGGACATTGTAAAAACTGAATAACTATGTTAATCACCATATGCAGATGCTTGTTCTTATAATTACAGATACATATCAATACTGGGGGCAAGCTGTGAACATATAACATTCACAGTTTTTGTATGCACATATTTTTACCATAGTTTCAGGTACACCCAGAAAAGATGATGTTTAATATATACATGATCTGTAAGCTGAGGAGGAGTGCTTATTGTAGCCTGACAGCATCAATGTAATAGGCAGCTTAATATAATACAACAAGCCTACCAAAGTACTATAAAGCATGATTTAGTACACTGAACTGCCCTTTGCAGTGCTTCTATCCACCACCACCACTAGCATGTAAGACTGTGATTCATAGAAAAATCAGTCATTACACATGCATGTGGCACTGGTGAAATTCCCATATTATGGTAATGGGAAGATCTGCTGCTATCAGAACTCCCATCGGTGGGAGCGTGAACATATCATAGTGTGCGATTAGAACACAGTAGTATTAGCATGTTTAGCTGCACTGTAAGGGACTCCGTTGAAGGTTCTAAATTTCCCTGCGTGCAACAAATACATTTTTTTTTCTGGCCATGGTATGTTGACAGCTATTGTGTAGTCCACTGTTCTTGTCCTGTAGCTGAATTCTTTGGGACAAGCTGAGATTTTACAGGTGCTACCCTGGTGAATGGTGCATGATGAGTGCGTGGGCTCACTATGCTAAGGGGTAGGTGGTTAACACACAGTGGAGGACAGTCATACAAGGGGTCTTATGGGATCATGCCTCACTACACCATGGCAATTATTAATTAGACCAGTTTCTGTGCATCATTCTATGGCACAAGAAGCCCTCTACAGTAACATTAGTTTTAAGAATAAGGCCCATAATGAAAAAAAAAAATACATGATAATTTCAAAAGAAAACTGAATAAAACTAAACAAGTCTTACTTAGCCATCAAATCAGTTGTTGTTGTTGACTGGCAGATGTGAAAACTGAATATATTCAGTAAGCACCACACCATGTATATGCCAGCGGTTATTCCACTATCATAAAGTCATGTAGAATTATCAGAGCAATGTCCTTCATCTTTCACCATGATCCAGCAAACACTTCTGTCTCCGTGTTGAGCAAAATACTGGAACACCTTATTTATCACCAATCATGCAGACATAAACAAATTTGCTCCAGTTAGAAAAATACCTTTTAATATCAGTTCAATATTTGGATACACAGCTGGGGAGGTAGGACTCAGCAACTTAGTTAATTCTCTTTCTTGGAAGAAGGGTTGGGGTAACAGTTGTTCTTGTAGCAACTCCAACTGGAAAATGGAAACAACTCCAAAGAATGCAGCCTCATCAGGAAGGGACAGTGAACTGGAAGGATGATACATGACATACATTTTCATAAGTGGAGGAGGTGGGGCAGAAATATGGCTGGGACCTCCTTTGTACACAATCAATCTGGACCATGCACTATGCCCTCTCAATGTGTCAATCTCAGTTCCAGCTTTGATATCATGCTTCCTGGGCCAGCAAGATTATATATGTATATATATATATATATATATATATATATATATATATATATATATATATATATATATATATATATACACACACACACACACACACACCATCCTCATTGCCCCCCTTTCCCCTCATTTTCCATATGGAGTTAGAGTGTCATGTCAGCTGTTGCTGTCTCCCTCAATTCAATGCCTTTCTCCTACCTTCTTCGACAGACATGTTGCAAGTCTTCTCTCACACAATCCATCTCTTTGCTGGAAGCCCTCATTTCCTCTTGCTTTCTTCCTGTCTGTCCCAAATCTTCTTCACTAAATTGTCTTCTTTCCTTCACGTATCTAAACCACCTTAATCTGCTCTCTTTGACCTTGGAGCAACCTGGGCTTCTACTCTGTTGGTCCTTATTTTGGCTTCTGTCCCATAGTGTGCATACTACCATACATCATGGGCATTTCATCTTCATCACCTCTAGCTTCCTCAACTTCTTTGCCTTCACTGCTTAAGTTTCTGTAGCATATACTAGTACTTGTCACACCACTGTTTTGTACACCTTACTTTTCAGTTTCTTTAGCATTGTTCTGGCATACACTATCCCTGACACTATGTGCGAGTTGGCTGCAGCACCTCCAATTCTAGCTTTGACCTCCTCATTCAGACCTCTCTTCTCCTCAACCACCCCTCCCAGATAAATGAAGCTATTAAGCTATTCCACTATTTTCTTTTCTTTCTCATTTCTCAGCATCTTCTGACCCCCCCCATTTGTTGTTATTACAAATGTCTTATGTGTACTCAGTTTCATCCAGTGTGTCTTCAGATTTGCATTCTATTCTCATATCATCTGCTGAAGCTCATGTTCATAGTCTGCCTGCAATATGACATCATCTGCAAACAACAACTTTGTTGCTCTGTCCCCTCAGACCTATTTGGTGATGTAGTCCATCACCAGTATGAATAGCAGTGGGCTCATATGCACACGAACTCCCACTGGGAACCCCTCTGTGAGACTGAATACTGTTTGTATTTCTGCTATTGGGTCCTTGAACATAGATTGCAATAATTCTGCTTCAAACCATCACAGGACTGCCCATATCAGCATCATTGGGACGTTGTCATATGTTTTCTCCAAGTCTAGGAATGGCCATGTCTAGCTTCTTCTCAACTATCTGTCTCACTAACATTGGTGGGTTGTGCGGCATCCTGATCTGAATCCAAACTACTCATCTCCTGTCTTATTTTTTACTACTCTGTGTATTTGTTTATCAGTCACTCTCTCCAGAACTCTAATGCAGTGTGACAAGAGTTTCATACGTCTCTCCTGATTAGTTATAAAGGTCCACTTTGTTCTTGTACAGTGGAACTAATATACATATTATCCAGTCATCTGGGATATGCTTTTCTCTCCATACTGCTATGTGTACCCTCAAGATCCACTTCCCCCCTAACTTACCCAACATCTTGATCGTATCTGCTGTGACCTCATCTGAGCCTGCCTCTTTCCCTGACTTGATTTTTCTTATGCTGTTGCTATTCTTCTATGGTGAGCACCTCTTCTTCTTTTATTGTAGGCTGAAGCAGTACAGCTTCTGATGGGTTCTTTTCATTCAAAATCTGGTAGAAGTACTCCTTCCATCTGCCTTTGATGTCCTGTGGATTGGGGAGCAGGTTTTTGCTGGCATCCCTTATGAAGGGTGTCTGATGACTATCCTATTTACTTTTTTGTTTTTGCCTATTAACCTGAGTTTATTTGTGCCATATACTAAAGCACTTTCCAGAAACTGAAAGAGTGCCCTCTGATGCCTATTTTTTTGCTGCTGAAACAGTTCTCTTAGACTCTTGGTCAGCCAACCAATATTCTTTCTTATCTTGGTCTGTCGTGTCTGTCTCTCACTTTTTTCTGCACTCCTTCTTTCTTTTGATGACTTTCTAGACTTATACACTCCACCAAGTTTTGTTATGTATATACCTGGCGCAACCGCATATCTGTTCTATAGTACTCACATTGCTGTTTTGAGGCACTGCCATTCTGTTTCAACTCACTCATTTCCTCTTCTTCATGAGGTGCTAGAACCAGAAAGAAATCTAGAATGGCCTCTCCTTTATTCCTTGTTCCTGTTGCCCCACCCATGTGGAATCAGGCAGTCCTTATCCTGTTCTGTCTGTCCCAATATGCGCATTCAGGTCACTCATTACTAATACCAATTCATATTGTCCTGCTTTATCTAGTAGGCCCTGCAACTGCTGTCTGAATGCACTCTTTTTCTCACTATCCTAACCCTGCTGTAGGGCATAGGCTGAGATTATATAAACAATGCCCTGTCATTAGGGTGGAGTCTGATTTCCATGAATCTGTCACTGATTCTGATGATGTCCCTCACTGCCTTATGAAACCTCTCTCTCACCACAATTACCACACCATTTCTAAACTGTTCTCTAGTAGATTCTGCATCCCAAGCCAAGTGGCTTTGCTACACTGCCCTTCCATCTTATCTTCTGGATACATTGGATGTTCAGCCTTCTCATGTCATCCACTTATAAGTCCTGTCTTGTCAATGAACCTATTTTGAGTGTAGCAATTCTTAGTTCATGTTTGGCAGACTGATTGATTTTACATCCAGGCTTCAATCAACAGAGCTATCCCAGATAACCCAAGCTTGGCAACTGGGCACCAGCCAGCCAGTAGCTTACTGACCTGGGCTGCTGGGCTTTATGGCAAGTACACACTGGCCAAAAGGGGGATATACACCCCTCCCACTGTTAAGCATGGGTCCCTGATGTAGGTCGGAGTAAGCCAGGTCCTTAACCCACTTATCACCGGCAAATACCCATGCCCATTTTGTGGCATTATTCAACACAACCAAATCACCTACAGCTATATCTGCATTAACCCACTTATTATAGGTTCATAGGTGTTTACTGTGGCCATTCCAGTTGTTGGATATGCCTGGTTAGGTACATACCAAAGGGAGCAGTGTACTAAATGATAGGTCTGACGAAAGCCAAATACAGTAGAACAATAACTTCCTTCGACTTAGATGCCATACCATTGTTTATAAGTTGCTCAACATGGAATGATTTCCTCACTACTGTATACACATGATGATCAAAGGATAGATTACCTTCTATGTGTGCCCCTACGTCTCTGACTACTGGGTTAACTCTAAGGGGTGTGTTGGTCAATATGATAATTACCAGGGATGGATGACTTCCCAAAGGATAATATTATGCACATCTTGGCATTTATTTTTAGTCCATGGCTCTGACACCAGTTGTTTGTTTGTGTCAGCCCCTCCTAGAGCATTTGTGTCAGTGTGAGATTCAATTACAGCTCCTAATTTGCAATCATTTGCAAATTTAGTCAGCCAGAGACTACTGACATTGGTCTTGACTTCTGAGAAGTAAATGCCAAAAAGGAGCGGTCTGAGGACTGATCCCTGAGGGACACCACTTGTGACTGGCATCTTTGTAGAGATGGACTCCGCAGTTCTAACTTCCTGGGTCCTATCTGTGAGCCAGTTTGGCTATCCACTGGGTGACATACAGGTTTGTACCTAACCTCTTGAGTGTGTCAACAATGCCTGAGTGGGGTATTGTGTCAAATGCCTTGGCCAGGTCAAGGTAGGCAATGTGAATGATTTTGCCCTCATCCTTTGCTTTGGTGATCTTCTCAAAGAAGTCCACCAGGTTGAGTAGGCATGATCTGCCCTTGACAAAACCAAACTGGGTTGGGTCCAATCTCTGGAGATTTACTATATCTCTTGTGATGCCTGTGGCCTGGCCCAGCAATCAAGAAGCCTAAATACGTACCACTATCACCAGTGAGGGGCATCTCATATAGGAGGAAAGGATAACAAATGCACACAGTAAAGTGCAATTTCCCTTAAGAGCACAAAGAGATCACAGTCAGTCCAGGGCTGGTTGCTCCCTTCCTCTCCAAGCCCCCAATAAGACTCCCCACTGGCACAGCTATAGGGTCCAGATCTCAGCCTAGTGGGCAAGCTAAAACCTCCAGCACCCTCTCTATCCAACCAGTGCTTTGTGTCCCTGCCCCAGTATCTCACACTCACACTCACACTCACACACACACACACACACACACACACACACACACACACACACACACACACACACACACACACACACGCACTTTGAGAAGAGTTTATACAAAACAGACACTCCTGGGGAAGGCTAGCACAGGTTCTCCAGCTGTGCCCCTTTTTCCCAGACTATACGGTAGTACCAGCTGCTACCACCCACTAATATTTATCAGCTACTCAAAGGCCCATGGCTAAAGCTATTGGAGTGGCTTTGTACAATTTTACCAAAGGCATGCAAGTACTCTAAAGAGCTTAAATTATCTCTACAATAACAGCCACAGTTGGAAGGGTTTAAAAATATTTAATAACAAATAGTCAAAATACAAGACAATACTTTTTACTACACAGTGCTAGTCAAGAGTTCAGAGATCACAGATAAATACTTAAAATAATTCAGTAGTACAGTTCTGACATCACAGAAAAACACTTAGTCTAATATTTTTAGTTTCTAGCTATTTCTAAGAGAAAACACAAGTCTAAGATAAACTTACATAACAGCAAGACAGTGCTGGAGAGTTGGATGGTCAAGACAAAAATGCTTAATGCTCTCTGATTCTCTTTGTTTTTAAAATCACATTTCTGGTTCACATTACATCATTCTTCACACTTCTCTGGGTTTCCAGGCTAACATAAACTACATTTACATTCTTCACCTCTGGGTAGAAACCAGAGCATTAAAGGACATTTATGCATGCAAATTCTGGCCTTAACTCTGTCCTTAAAACAACAGGCAAGATGCCTCACTCTAGACTTGCTGACTCTGAGTTTTAACATCGAAGGGTCACAACATGCTTTACTTGGTCAGTAGAGTGCACGGTTGACACATTTTTTCCAGTTCCACATGTAACACTATTGTTACCATTAAAGACAACAAGCCTGTGGTTTACATTAATATTTACAGATGATAGAATTATCTCCATAATTCCATCTGGCTAGGCTGGCAGCCTTCATCTATCTTCACCCAATCTTCACATATCTCTCCCCTTGGAGAACTCAAGCTAGCTTTTCAAGTGACTCTTGAGAAACGCTGCTTGAGGGAGGGAGTTAGGTCTATCTGAGTATACCTTACCCCATTCCCTGTCTTGAGAGCCCATCTGCATTGGCATTGCTAATCCAACTATGGTGCTGCACAGACATATCATATGCTTGCAACCCCAGGCTCCATCTTAGCAACATGGCCTTTTGCTGGCTGGCTCTGTTTAACCATGTTAGAGGGTTGTGAGCTGTCATAACAGTGAATTTCCTTCCATACAGATAAGGTTGAAGTTTCTGCAGTGCCCACACTATGCTAGACATTCCTCTTCTACAGCTGCATAGCAATCCTCCCTGGGTTGGATGCTCTTCCCCCCTGAAGAAATGTGGCTAAGTACAGCCCCCACCCCATGGTTCGAAGCATCCACCTGCACAACAAATTCTTTGCTGTAATCTGGACTGGCTAACACAGGGGGTCCTCCCAAAGCTTCTTTAAGCTTCTGGAATGCCTGCTCACATGCTGGAGTCCACACTACCTTATCTGGCCTGTTCTTCCTTGTCAGGTCTGTGAGTGGAGCAGCTATGGTACTATAACTGGGGACAAACTTTCTGTATTACCCTGCTGTCCCTAAAATGTCCTCACCTGCTTTTTAGTAACAGGTGCTGACCATGTTTGAATGGCTTCCACTTTGGCAGGTTCTGGCCTTATCTTACCACTACTGACTCTATGTCCTAGGTAGGAGACCTCTGCCATACCCACCTGACATTTGCTTGGCTTAATGGTCAACCCTGCCCTCTGTAGTCTGGCCAGCACCTCCCTGACATGTTGAAGGTGCTCTTGCCAAGAATGGCTGTAGATGGCAATACCATCTAAGTAAGCAAGGGCAAACCCTCCTGCTCCTGCTAGGATATGATCTAATAGCCTCTGGAAAGTTGCTGGGGCATTCTGCATCTCAAAGGGCATCTTTTTGAACTCATACAAGCCAAAAAGAGTAACAAAGGCCGACTTCTCTCTAGTACTGAGAGTCAAGGGCACCTGCCAGTAACCATTGGTAAGATCAATGGTTGTAAGATACTTAGCCCCACCCAGCTGCTCTAGGGCCTCATCTGTCCTAGGCATGGGATACGTATCTGACTCTGTGTGACTATTTAATTTCCTGTAGTCCACAGAGAACCTAGTGTTGCCATCCTTCTTTGGCACCAGCACCAGTGGGGAGGCCCAGGAACTGCTGGACTCTTGAATTACACCTAGTTCCAACATCTCCTGTACCTCTTCCCTCAGAGTCTGTTTGACTCTCTCAGGCACTCTTTAAGGGGCCTGTCTAGTAGGCCTTTGGGGTCCTGTATCCACCTGGTGCTGCCCCAGGTGGGTGCATCCTGGTTTCCCAGTGAACATGTCCCCAAATACCTGCAACACGGCTCGGATTTCTCGAATCTGGGTAGGAGATAGCTGCTGGGACATTGCTACCCCTTCCACTGAGGTGTCAGCCCGAGCCTCACTAAGGAGATCAGTCACCAGATCTCCCTCAGACTCCTCCTGCAATCCACTGCAAATGCTCAGCACAAGGGCCTCCCTATCATGTTAAGATTTCATCATGTTAACATGGTACAATTCTTGCCCCTGCTTTCTGCCTACCAGTTCCACCATGCAGTTAACATCACTTACCTTTCTTACCACCTTGTAGGGTCCTTCCCAAGCTGCTTGCAGCTTGTTGCGTCTGACAGGAATGAGACCCATTACCTGCTGCCCCACAGCATACTCTCTAGCTCAAGCATTCCTGTCATACCACAACTTTTTCTGTTGTTGAGCTTCTGCCAGGTTCTCCTGGGCCAGGTCCATGAGTTCCCTCAGCCTTATCCTGAGGTTTAGGATGTATGCCACAACAGACTCCTTGTGAGACTCGCATTCACCTTCCCACTCATCTCAAATGAAATCTAGAGGTCCCTTCACCCTATGCCCATACAGCAGCTCAAAGGGTGAAAAACCTGTGGATTCCTGGGGAACCTCTCTGTAAACAAACAGCAGATGTGGCAAATATTTGTCCCACTCCCTCTTAAACTGATCTGCAAATGCTCATAGCATGGACTTGATTGTAGAGTTTAACCTCTCAACAAGACCATTAGTCTGGGGATGGTAGGGGGTGGTCTTCATGTGCTTCACCCCACAGGACTTCCACAGACAAGCCAGCAGGTTTGACGTGAAATTGGCACCTCTGTCAGTCAGTATTTGTCTGGGAAACCTACCCTGCTGAAAATCTCTAACAATGCATTTGCCACCTTCTCTGCCTCAATGGAGGACAAAGCCACTGCCTCAGGGTATTATGCAGCATAATCCACTACCACTAGGATATACTTTCTCCCTGTGGAACTTGGGATACTCAGAGGACCCACAATATCCATAGCTATCCTCTGAAATGGCTCCTCAATCACAGGCAAAGGCATCAAAGGCACTCTCACCTTGTTTCCTGCCTTTGCTACCTTTTGGCACTGCTCACAGGTCCTGCAGTACCCTGTTACATCTCTGGAAATTCCAGGCCAATAGAAGTTCTGCATAATATGCCTCTTTGTACATTTTATGCCCATATGACCTGCAACGGGAATTTCATGGGCTATTGCTAGAAGCGCCAGACGGTAGGCTCTAGGCACTACCAACTGCTGTACTGTCGCACCTTCTAGCCCTCCCTCTGGGGTCCAATCTCTGTATAGTAACCCTTTGTCCCAGTATACAGATTCCCCCTTTCCTTGAGAATCAGGTGCCTCCCTAGCTACCTGCCTCAGGCCTTGCAATGTAGAGTCTGAGAGCTGAGCCTGTCTCAACTCTCTCCTTGTAACCTTCCCAGCTCCCCTTCCACAGGAAGTCTGGCATCCTCTGACAGTGGTGCCTCACTGTCAGCCTGGGTACTACTACTCACCTCTATCTTTGCAGTCACTCTGTCCAAGGGAACATCAGTACCCCCAAGCAGCTGTGGCTCACCTTCAGTCTCACTGCTACAGGGTAGCTCCTTCCCTGCAATAACAACCTCAGCAGTCCTGGCTGCAAGTATGCAGTCTGTCTGGGTCTCCCCACGCTACCAGACCTACATGCTGGTCTCCTAGCCTGACTGCATGTAACTGCATAAACACATGGTACTGCCTCATCCAAATCCTTCCCTATCAGGACATCTGCAGGATGGTAATTTGGTACCCTTGTTGTCTCAAGACAACTTACCATTGGCATTTTGTCTTTCCCACTTACTGGCTCCCTCACCTTTTGTCCCCCACCTTGCCTCCATGGACATCTGTATGCCACATGGCCCCACTGGTTGCATTCAAAACATTTAACCCTAGCTCCTGGAAGTATACCTGGACTAGTGGCTTCCCCTGCTACTGGCAGATTCTGTTGGGGCAGTCTGTGCTGCCCAGCATGAGTTCCTTTAGACCCATGAGCAGTACTGGGGGTCCCTTTCCTGTGCAGGGCTACCCTGCTTGCCAGGTATAGGTCTCCCTTCTTCCCCAACTCATCTGAAGTAGCACAATGTCTATCAGCTAACCAGATCCTCATGTCCTCAGGCAAAGTGCTAAGGGCTTGTTCCCTCACCAAAAGGTCTGCCAGCCCTTCAAAAGTGGTGACCTGACATCCACTCACCCACCCATGGAAATAAGTGCTCAGTTCAGCAACATATTCACAAACACTTTCATCTGCCTTGCATCTATGCTCACAAAACGTTTTCCTATACGTTTCAGGTGTTAACTTAAACACTTCTAACAAGTGATTTTTAACAGCAGTATAATCAAAACATGCAACGTCAGACATTTTTGACAAAACAGTTACAGCTTTGCCATGGAGTAAGGGGGTCAGGAACCGTATCCAGAGCCTTTGTTCAACACCATACTGTTTACATACCCACTCAAAGATATGAATGAAACTATCAAAATTATCCCCCTCTTTAAACTGCGGGAGAAATTTACTAATCTTTTGTGCTTCTGGGGTCCAGTTACAACCTTCCCCATTACCTCCATGACTCTGGCGAAGAGTCAGCATTTCCCTCTCATGCTTCCTCTGCCGCTCCTTTTCCACGGCTTCCAGGCATAGCAGTTTCTCATTCTCCTCAGCCTGTAGACTCTTCAGTCTCTCAGCTGCTTCTATCTCCAAAGGCCTGGCCTCCAACTCAAGCCTCTTTAGCTCCAGATGGATTTTTATGTCCTATGCAGAAAGGTTGAGCTGTCCATTCTGTGAGGGTATTATATCTTCACTGCCAATCTGATTGTCCACCTGGTTGCTGTTTTCTGATGCAGCTGTAACCAAGGCTGCAATCAGGTCTGCTTTAGTCAGGTTTCCATGCACCAGTCCCCTAGCCTGGCACATCTCCGCCAGCTGGCTCCTTGTCAGCTTTCCATCTCCTCTGCTGACATGCTGCCTGCTCACCCTGACTAATTAAGCTAACAAAAGAAATAAAACAATTAATTGTGACCTAAACTCTTCTGAGTATTCACTGCATGGCTGATTTAGAGTACAAAACACCTTCAGAGCTCACTGTACACAAGCTACAGGAATTCACTCTACCCACACCACTACAAGCCAATTAGTATTTTCCAACCAATTATGTGGTGTGGATATCCCACCACTGCCAAACAATTAATATGTGACACCCATGCCCTGGCCCACCAATCAAGGAGTCTCAATCCTTACCAGTAACACCAGTGAGGGGAGTCTCATATAGGAGGGAAGGATAACAAATACACACAGTAAAGTGCAATTTCCCTTAAGAGCACACAGAGCTCACAGTCAATCCTGGGCTGGTTGCTCCCTTGCTCTTCAGGTCCCCAATAAGACTCCCAACTGGCACAGCTATAGGGTCCAGATCTCAGCCTAGTGGGCAAGCTAAAACCTCCAGCACCCTCTCTGTCCAACCAGTGCTTCGTGTCCCTACCTAAGTAGCTCTCACACACACACACACACACACACACACACACACACACACACACACACACACACACACACACACACACACACACACACACACACACACACACACACACACACACACACACACACACTTTGAGAAGAGTTTATACAATCACACAAACACTCCTGGGGAAGGCTGGCACAGGGTCTCTAGCTGTACCCCTTTTTCCCAAACTATACAGCAGTACCAGCAACCACCACCCACTAATATTTATCAGCTACTCAAAGGCCCTTAAAATGGTGTGCAATATTATTATCCAATTGGTAGTATATCCCAGGGCTAAAGCTATTGGATTGGCTTTGTACTTTTCTACCAAAGGCATGCAAGTACTCTAAAGAGCTTAAATTATCTCTACAAAAACAGCCACAGTTGGAAGGGTTTAAAAATATTCAATAACAAATGGTCAAAACACAAGACAATACTTTTTACTACACAGTGCTAGTCAAGAGTTCAGAGATCACAGAGAAATACTTAAAATAATTCAGTAGTACAGTTCTGACATCACAAAAAACAGTCTAATCTTTCTAGTTTCTAGCTATTTCTAAGAGAAAACACAAGTCTAAGATAAACTTACATAAGAGCAAGACAGTGCTGGGGAGCTGGATGGTCAAGACAAAAATGCTTAATACTCTCTGATTCTCTCGGTTTTTAAAATCACATTCCTGGTTCACATTACATCATCCTTCAAACTTCCCTGGGTTACATTACATGATTCTTCACACTTCCCTGGGTACCCAGGCTAACAGAAACTACATTTACATTCTTCAACTCTGGACATAAACCAGAGCAATAAAGGACATTTATGCATGCAAATTCTGGCTATTAACTCTGGCCTTAAAACAATAGGCAGGATGACTCACTCTAGACTTGCTGACTTCGAGTTTTAACATCAAAGGGTCACAACATGCTTTACTTGGTCAGTAGAGTACACTGTTGATACATTTTTTTCAATTCCACATGTAACACTATTTTTACCACTTCAGACCACAAGCCTGTGGTTTACATTAATATTTACAGATGACAGAATTATCTCCAAAATTCTATATGGCTAGGCTGGCAGCCTTCATCTATCTTCATCCAATCTTCACATCTCTACTGATCATCTCCATGATAACTTGTTCCATAGCTTCACATATAAGACTAGTGAGACATACGGGTCTGTAGTTGGCCCACCTTTGTGCAGTGGTAAGACTGTTGCCTTTCTCCATTCTTGAGGCATGAAGCCTGTTTGGAGGCTACAGTTAAATAGTAATTCTAGAAGCCCTGATAGGTCATGTTTTGTGCTATTTAGAATGCATCCTGGGATATTGTCTTAGAGAGAGCATTAAGGACCTGCTCCCTAGTGATAGTAGGGGGAGTTATATTTGATATTTCCTGAGGAAAGGTGGAGAGTAAGAGAGGAGTAAAGTTGGAGCTGAATTTATGAGCCAGGACGTTTGCTATATCTTCTCTTTCAGTATATGTGACTCCATTTACAATAAGCTCTGCACACAATTATGTATTGCCTTTGAGGTTGTGGACATAGCTAAAGAATGCTTTGTGGTTGTCCTTGGCCTGGGAGCCAAACATACCTCAAATTTTGCTTTGGTAGACTTTATTTGTTCTCTGAGTTGTTTGTTTAGCTTGATGAGAGTTCATAGGTAGGGACTAGGCTATCTGCCCGAAGGCATTTATAAGCCTAACCAGAATGTGTTGGCTTTCGCCGCCCCCTTAGATTAGTTCCCTGTGCCTCTGTCCAGCAGAGCCACTGAAGTGATCCCGGGGTAAACTTTCTGTTTCCCATCCACTCGACAAGGTTTATAGGTTCATCGGTAGGTACTTGGCTTTTATCCTGCTGGGTGCTGCACCTCCTAATTTTTGCCATGATTTTCTTCCTCCTGTTATTCATCCAATTGAGGCAACTTTTCATTTGGCAACATTAGTCAATGCAACCAAATCACCTAGAGCTAATTTTTACTCTGTCAAGTGGCTAGCATTGACATGGCATGCAGTCTGCGATGTGACTTTTCTAGAGAAAGCTGCACACCACAGTTGATGCCCAATGTGTTTGGTCTATATAACTGTTACCCAATAAGCACTTTTTTGCTGCTCACAAATTTCATTCTTGGGGGAATTTGAGGTGGTGACACCTTGTGTGGTTATAAGGTGCTGAGTGAAACTCTACAAAAACACAGGGAAAATATTCAAATGCCATACAGGCATTGGCTGGAGGTCAGGATCAAGCCTTTTACCTTGTGCATGGGAGGTAAAGAGTTCAACCATCAAGCCAACTCTGTTTTTAGAGGCACACCAAGGGGATACATTGTGATGCTATTAGGGGTTGAATTGATGAAGCACAAAGGAGTACAAAGGCAGCTGGTATACACTATCATAGGGGCTGAAGGTTCATGGTTCAGTGTGCATCAGTGGGAGGGGTCTTCTAAAGAAGCAAAAAGAAGAATAAATAAAAAAAATATATCTCTGTGGTAAAGCAAAAGATACATTCCAACCAGATGATATTTTTTCACTTCTAAGGGGCAAACACATTACCACTTTTTCCTACTCGGATGAACCTGAGTGGGAAATCAATGTGCATCATAAGCAAAAAACTATATATTTTGTAATGCATCACTAAAAATGTGGTCATCCCAAGAATTATTTAATGTTTATAGAGTGTATATTTTATAAGAGATAACAAAAATATAGCCATCTTAAGACTCATTCCATATTTATCATTCAGAATCCTAGTGTAATGATGTGATATATTGAAACCACACTGACTAAATGGAGACTCAGTGAAAACAGTTATACATTCTGCATTGCTCAGAATTTCACTGGCTGAACAAAACCATTCACATTCTTAGGAAATGAATAAGCCTGGTCTTCACCACTGATATTTGTTCAGTGTATAGATCACCACTTTTCAGTTAAAGGAGATTTATGCAGAACATACACAAATGAAAACCCAAGACATGCTCATCCCCTAGGATCTCCAAGGTCCTGTGTGGGCATCAAGGTTCTAAACAAGGCAGAATTCAAGACTGTCCACTGCCCATCTTTCTAGAAATGGTGTCATGGACAGTAAATACTGATTCACTTTTAGTATATACAGTCTAACTTTTCCACATAGTACATGGATGGAGTTATTTTGTTTCAGTCATATTATCTGGACAGCACTTCTAGACTGGATTAACATGTAGCTTGTGGCACTAATGTCCAATTTGCTTCTACTACAGTCTGCTGAAATTAGCAAGATAAAAAAGTTGTAGAGAACTGTGTCAGAGTTTCTTCCAGATAATTTTCTTGTTTCTATCTTATAGACTTGTCTCTTTCAAGTCAGTAAATGGGAAAGACATCAGAAGGTGATGACACCACGCTGGGCAAAGGTTCTTGTTCCTACTGTACAGTATGCAGAAGGGGAGCATTTCTGCCAAAGGTGAATGACTTCTATCCTTCCATTACAGCTGGCTTCTGGCTGTAGTGTTGTTCAAGGACAAGGGAAAGAGGTTAATCTTCATTCATGCATGCTGTTTAGCGGTGTGGCAAAAATTCTGAATAACAAAATTAAATTTGTTTTCAAAGCATACATCAAAAATGTCCTAAATGCACCAATAATGTGTTCCAACATAGCTAGAAAGGAAGTCAGTAATACTACTCAACAGAGTGAGTGGTACTGGGCAATATGAGATTACCCAAATGTGACCTGACGTTCAACATCAAAGGCAAGGAATGCATTCTTCTGGGAATTCCAGTAGGGTCCCATACCATCTATTCATCATGGAGACTACTCATTTGCTTGCCTAATGTTATGATTCAGAGATACACTAAAAACATAGCTTATAAAAAAAGATCTGATTAATAGAGTATGACAAAAGAAAAATTAGTATGTTTTTCCTCATTCTTGCATAGGGGAATGAATAGGTTAAGGCCATTAGCTTAATCTAGAAACACATTTTAATATGTCTCTAGCAGACAATCTAATAAAGAGAAATGGTTTGGAGAAAATGTTTTCTTAAAGTAGTCAAGTGTTCTCCCAGCTAAGTGAGCTATAAAGATAAGACAAACCAGACAGCACTTAATGGAACCACAGGCTATATCATGCGTCTCAGCATTGATAACCTTTCTTTTAGGAGAGCTCTAGTCTGTCTGTGTGGCTGTCAGTTTGGAACATTTTTTTTTCTATTAGGAGAGTAAAACTTCAATATTTGAAGATGTACAGAGTTAAGTGTGTTATTAAGTTAATAGGTTTTAGGGAGTAGTGGGTATGTGTATGTATTTTTGTTTAAGGGTTTTCAATAAAACAAAAAGTTCTGCAAGAAGTGACAGAGGCTCAAATGGAGATGACAAAAAACAACTGTATAAAAGATTAATCTGCCAAACAGTACATGCTTGTAACACAAAACCTGAAACTAAACATTTATCAAAAAGCTGGTATATATAAAGGGTAGGACTGATAATATCTCAAGAATATGATGCTTTCTATAATGTCCTTAAATGTTAATGGTCTTAAAGATAAATACAAAAAAGAAAGAGTAGTGAACTATATTAAAAAATGCGGAGTGTAAATAGCTATGCTATAGGAGACATACCTGGAAAGAACTGAACTTGTGAATTTAATAAAAAAAGGTTTTCAGGATAGTTATTCAGTGGAATATCTTGGGCAAAGGAAGAGAGGATTAGTTATATTAATTGCAATTGGAGCTCCAATAGTAATAGAAAAGGATAAAGACAATAATGGTAGATTTGCATTACTAAGGGGCTACTGGCAAAAGAGCAGGATTATCCTGGCATATACTTATATTCCACCAAAAATTGTTATAATGGAGCTTAAGAAAATTCTGGGGAAAATAATCAGCTTTCAGCAAGGAATATTACTTGCAGGTAGGGAACATAATTTGATTTGCAATAGTGAAGATGTGTCTGGGGGACCCATAAGAAAAAATATAACAAAGGAGGGTAGATTTTTTTAAAGAAATGTATGAAAATATTTGGCATGGAAGATGTGAATTCAATACTAGGAGTTCAGAGTGAATTTACATATTATTCCCCAAGATACAAAAACTGGGCTAGGCTAGACAGAATTTACATTTCGCAGGAACATGTGTATTTAATTGAAGGTCTTGATACACCCCCAATAACTATTTCAGATCATGCGCTAGTAATAACTAAAATAAAAACACAGGGTAATGAAATAGAAATGAAACACTGGTGCTTTCCCATTTATCTGCTGAAAAGAAAATAGTTTAAAGACTGGGTAGTAGAACATTTTCAGGAGCTATTAGAGAAGATAGAAATTTCTTCTGAAAATATAGCTAGGGAGTGGAATAAAATTAAACAAAACAGGGTGGAAATAAAAGAAGGGAGATATCGTTAAGAAGTAGCATGAATTATTTAGAGGGACTGACAAATGTTAAAGTACTGCAAAATAGGCAGAATCTCACGGAACAAGGAAAGGAGCAACTGCAGAATGCTAAACAGAAAATAACGGATTAATAGGCAGAATCTCACGGAACAAGGAAAGGAGCAATGTAGAATGCTAAACAGAAAATAAGGGATTAATAGGCAGAATCTCACGGAACAAGGAAAGGAGCAACTGCAGAATGCTAAACAGAAAATAAGGGATTAATAGGCAGAATCTCACGGAACAAGGAAAGGAGCAACTGCAGAATGCTAAACAGAAAATAAGGGATTA
Organism: Protopterus annectens; assembly: GCF_019279795.1. Classification (NCBI taxonomy): domain Eukaryota; kingdom Metazoa; phylum Chordata; order Ceratodontiformes; family Protopteridae; genus Protopterus; species Protopterus annectens. Next base: position 577,980,698 of record NC_056732.1, read on the forward strand.
ATAGGCAGAATCTCACGGAACAAGGAAAGGAGCAACTGCAGAATGCTAAACAGAAAATAAGGGATTACCTCGACAGTATGCATGAGTTTAGAAAGACTGCTGTTAAGCAACTATTTTTTGATAATAACTCTATATCACAAAAACTTTTAGCACAATGACTCAGGCAACATAAAGTAGAAAGGGCTGTCACCAAGCTTAGGGAGCCTATAACATGGATGATAACAAGAGATCCTGTAGAAGTATTACAAATATTCCGGAAATTCTATGAAAGTCTGTATAAAGCAAAGAAATATGTAAATCAAGTAAAGGTACAAATGGAAATGTTTAAGGAAGAATTAAATAAGCCAAGATTAGAGGTAGAGGAGGCTCAATTACTAACAGATAGGATAGGAGGAGATGAGATAAAAAATGATGATATATAACCAATCTACATGAAGTTCACCAGGAATAGATGGTATTTCTGTGGAGGTTTGGAAGGTAGGAGGAAAAAACTGATAAAGATCTGGAAGGTTTTGTTTAATAGTATTTTAAGAGACGGAGAAGTACCAACATCCTGGAAGAAAGTGGTGGTAGCTGTAATACCTAAAGAGGGTAAAGGTCCATCAGATCCAGCTTCATACAAGCTCACTGCAATACTAAACCATGATTATAAAGTGTTTATGCCTATAATGGCTAAAGGAATGGCAAAAGTAATGCCACAGTTGATAGATATGTATCACTGTGGTTTTGTGGAGGGGAGGCAAACATCTGACCACATTAACAGAACACTGATGATCCAGAGGGAACCAGAATGCAAAAAAATACCACTGTTGTTGGTGGGTCTTGATGCAGAGAAAAATGGGACTTTATGAACACAGCAATGGAAGCATTTGCATTCTCTGATAAAATTATAAGGTTGATTAGGAAGATATAGATCAGAGGTGAAAATTAAAGGGTCCTCTCTGATAATCTCTGCTTGAGCAGAGGAACCAGGCAGGGGTATCCTCTCTCGCCTTTGTTATTTGCATTATATTTAGAACCACTGGTAAAGAAAGTAAGGGACTTAGACATTTAAGAATATAATTGGCATGGTATTCAAAAAAGCTGCCTTCCCTATCAATGACTGATATCAGAGTGCAGACAAAGAGAAAGAAATAGGGGGTTCTAAACAAAAGACCAGCACTGGGAGAGTTTTAGTAGAATCTAGAACAGAAATTGCTGTTAAGAAGGGAATAATTATTACAGCATATAAAATATTGCATGATAACTGAAAGAATCAATCAGGGGAGGCTAGAAAGGATTGGGAAGACAGATTAGATAAGCAATTCACAAAGAAACAATGGGGATGTATGGATGTCTCTGCCCCTTGATCATTATTAGTAAAAAAATACGAGCACTCATAAAATCATCCAAGGCCAAATTTGAGAGAAAAATTGCAATAGATTCAAAAGACAATCATAAGGCCTTCTTCAGCTATGTTAGAAACCTGGGTGGAAACTCCCAGATATGCGCAGAATTAGTCCAAAATGATACAAAAATCACTGAACCCACAGACATTGCCAACATACTGGCAGACAGGTTCAGTGCAAACTTCACCCCCCTCTCCCCCTCAAAAGGAGAGATAACTATCCCAGCGGAGTGCAGCCTCCCAGACATCTCTAATGCGCAGGTGAAAGCTGCTCTCTCTAAAGCTAAAAACACAGCATCAATGGGACCGGATGGTGTCCCCGGCTGTGTGCTACACGAACTCAACGAGGAACTAAACCCGCATATAAGGCAGCTGTTTAATCTTAGCCTTACCACAGAATACGTGCCCAAGGAGTGGCGTACGGCAACTGTGGTCCCACTCCACAAAGGCGGTACCTCTACGGACCCTGGAAATTACCGCCCCATAAGCTTAACAAGCCTGGTCTGCAAAGCTATGGAGAGGATCATAATGGAACTCATAAACAAAGACATAGGGGACTTGCAGACATTGGACCCGACCCAGTTTGGCTTTGTCAAGGGCAGATCATGCCTTTTGAACTTGGTCGACTTCTTCGAAACAGTCACCAAGGCCATTGATGAGGGAAAGACAGTCCATACAGCCTACCTTGACCTTGCAAAAGCTTTCGACACAATACCCCACTCGGATATTATAGAGAAACTTACCAGCTTAAATGTAAACCCATATGTCACAAGATGGGTTGTAAACTGGCTAAAGGACAGAACCCACAGGGTTAGAGTTGCTGGCGCCATGTCAGACTCCAAGCCGGTCACAAGTGGGGTCCCACAGGGCTCAGTCCTTGGCCCCCTGTTGTTCGGCATCTACTTCTCAGAAGTACAGGCAAACATAGGAGGACTATGGCTGACAAAGTTTGCAGGTGACTGCAAACTGGGCGCCATAGTGGAAAGTACATCGGACACAGATATCCTTCAGAGGGGTCTCACGGAAACTGATAACTGGTGCCAGAGCCATGGCCTGAAGTTAAATGCCAAAAATGTATAGTCATACCTTTCGGGAAAAACAAGGTAACCCCAAGCTACCATATAGGTGGCAATCCATTAAGCACAGAAGAGGTTATCAGGGACCTGGGGACCCAGGTTGACAGTGGCCTTTCTTTTGACACTCACATTGCTAAAGTGGTTAGAAAGACCTTCTACATTGCCCACCTGATCATGAAGGGATTCACATCCAGATCAAGTGAGGTCATTGTTCCCCTGTACTCTTCACTTATCAGACCAATGATCGAGTACAATGCCCCATTCGGGATGTATCTCACCCGACACCTGCAGCAATTGGAGAGACCCCAAAAGTTCCTCACCAAAAGGATAAAGGGACTCCAAAATCTGTCATATACTGCCAGACTGAAGAAACTCCAGCTCTATTCAGTCACATACTGCCTGCTCAGAGGTGACCTGTGCCTGACATACAAGGCCATGTCCAACCCGGAATTAATGGACATGCTCCACCTCAAAAAATCCAAATCTACCAGATCCACTAGAGCAAGCGACCTAAACCTTAGCACGGATATAAATAGGACATGCTGGAGGGATAGATTTGTCACCCAGAGACTCCCTATGCTGTGGAATAAAATCCCAGTCCATGTGAGGCAGAGCACCTCGCTGACTCTGTTCAAGAGAAATCTTGACCAGTGGATGGGAGATCATAGGTTTACCCCGGGAATCATCTCTGTGTCACTGCTGGACAGAGGCACAACAAACTAATGGCACAGTATTTTTTAACATAAGGGGTGGCGTAAGCCACAAAACTTTGGGCTAGGCTTATAAATGCCTTAGGGCAGATAGCCTAGTATAAACCTATGAACCTATGAACCTATATGCAACAAAGTGTAGAATATTTAGGATCTTTGCTTAGAAGTATTTACACATGTATTTTTATACCCCAAGTAGACTCCAAAGAATTTTTTCTCAGGTATACAGCAAATGTTGAAGGTGTGATGGGAAAGAAAGAGGTAACTGGGAACATATTTTCTGGGAGTATAATGAGTTGGCAGACTTTAAGGATTCCTTGCAGACTGCTCTGTGAGAGATGCTGGGTGAGCAAATTGGTGTAACTAAGGAAATTATTTTTTTGAGCTATGGTACAGATTTGGAATTGCCTAGACATAGTAAGGCCTTGCTGAGTCTAATTATGATGGCTGCCAAAAAAGCAATTACTGGAAAATGGAACTCAAAGTCTAAATCAACTTTAATATAAGTAGCAAAGATAGTAACAGAGATAAAACAACTGGAACTGGGATCTTTAGAAAACAGTAGGAGCAAATTACATAGGAAACAAATGGGAAGTGTGGGATCAATACATGCAGAGGAGGGACGAGATTTAAAAGAAGGCAGGAATTGAAAGAGCTATGTAATGGTTGACTGACTGGATATATTATAAGTGATGTATAATGTTTGCAGCTACAGTTATGTCAGCATGGTTTGTAATGCATAATGCGTCCAGCTGAGATACTGTCAGTATGGTTTATTTTCATTTCTATAAATGTAAGATTGCCTATGTCATACATGATAATTTAATACAGAAGTTTTTTGGTTAATAAAAAAAACACAACTTAGATAACAACATCTAATGTTTCTTTTTAATATCGCTAAATCTATAGTATTATTTATTTTATTTTATTTAACATTTGTTTACTGGGAAATTCCAACTGGGACAGAGCCCATTTTCAGCAGAGGTCTGGGGAGAAATGCTCCAGACGCATGTCTTTAGAATGTGGGAGGAAACCAGAGCACACAGAGGAAACCCACTCGAACTCAGGGAGGACATGCAGACTCCGCACAGAAGGCACCCCAGCCGAGAATGGAACCAGAGAACCTCTTGCTCTGAGGCGACAAAGCTAACTGCTGCAAATAGCTAAATATTTGCTGCTGCCCCTTAAATAGTTTCCTTCGATATTTAGAGAAGATTTTAAAAAACATTTTTCTTCTTAAGACATGAAGGCAACCACCATTTTTCCCCATTTATTTCCACTGTAACAGACTTTTGAAACTGGCTCCATTTTCAAGCAGACATTAACCTCTACAAAATTTAGAAAATAATGCAAACTATTAGGCAGAATTCTTTGATCTGCCACTATCAAGAAAAACACTTTGTTCTAACAGTGTTTGCAGAGTACATTAAATAACTAATGTATAGGCTTTCTTACCCAAGTAAGTACAAACCATTATACCCTTTGTCAGAGCATAGAGCTTGTGATGACCCACCACTGGACCAGTGATGAAGGAGCCTCAATCCTCACCACTGACACCTGTGGGGAGCATTCACTAGGAGGATAAAAGGTGCATACAGTATTTCCAGATGCATCTCTCTGCATCAAGTGCAATTTCCCTTAAGAGCACACAGAGACCACAGTCAATCTGGGGCTGGTTACCCTTTCTCCGGCCCCAATAAGACTCCCCATTGGCCCAGATAAAGAGCTGAGATCTTGGCTGAGTGACCAAGCCAAGACCTCCAGCACCCTCTGTGTCCAACCAGTGCTTCATGCCCCTGCCCAAGTAGCTGACACACACACTCTTGGAGATGTGATTTACACACACACACACACACAAACCTGGGAAAGGTTGGCACAGATTTACTAGCTATGCCCCCTTCTGCCCAGACTATAAGGTAGTTATAGCTGCCAGAAGAACCCATTATCAGCAACTTTAAGACCCTTAATAAAGGGTGTCCAATTTTACTGTATAATATTAATACTAATACAAATGGTAGTTTGACCAAGAGCAAGGCTCTTAGGAGTAGCCCATACAGTGTCACCAAATAAATATGCAAGTTCTCTCAAAAGTTAAATATCTCTACATGGATCAGCCACAATGAAATGTTTAAATATATTTAATAATAAACAATAAAAGAACAAGACAATACTAAATATATATTCACAGTGAAATCAGAGTTCAAAACCGCAGGGAATATTTTAAACAACCCTGCAGGACAGTCTCAGATAAATAAAGAAAAATATGTAAACTAAGCTTCGCTGAATTCCTGACTGAATCTAAGAGAATTATACTATAACCCAAGAACTTACTAATAGAGCAATACAGATATGCTGAATGGATCTTCTAGTTGTTGTCAGGTCCAAGGCAGAATGCAGAATGCTCTGTCTCACTAAGAGACTTCTCAAATTAATATCTAAAAAATTACTGCTGGGACAGCTTGCAGAATGACATCATTTCTTGTCATCTGACTTCTAGTTCCCAGGCCAAACCCCCACTGCTAGAAGCTGGGAGTATTTATCATCTACCTGTAAACATATACAGACAAAGGCTTCTGCTCAGATCTTTGGCAGATGCTGGAAGTCATAAAACAATTACATTTCTCCACATTCCAAGACTAATAATTAGTTCACTCTAAAGACAATACAGAAAGCTTCTTAGTACAGACATTATGTCTCTTGCTGCATTGAAAACTGAAAGATACCATCTTTTATGGCCTAGCCATAATGTAATTTAATTTCAGTTATTTTTCTAATGTTTGCTGGACTGAAGTTAACCTCCAGTATTCCAATTTTCACTGTTAAAAGATATACATCAAAACAGTTACAATAGTGCATGTACATTTCTGTTCTCTTCCAGTAGGCCACAGTGTGGATGCATTTCAAACACAAACACTTTATAAAATACGTTTTCAACACACGTCTGTAAAAAATAGTTTGATGTACACATGACAAACAGTTCTAATACATTTATAACAGAAGCATCTTACATAAGTTATTTCGCTATCCCCAATGAAACATAATTATTTACAAAATTCCAGCTAGCTGTGCTGGCAGTATCTCCTTTCATCACACTTCTTCCCCTCTTCGAAGACTCAAGCTAGTTTTTCAAGTGACACTTGGAAACATTGCTCGAGTGGAATGAGCCTGAGAATACATTACCCCATTCCTGTCGTGAGAGTCCATCTGCATTGGCATTGCTAATCCCACTATGGTGATGCACTGTCATATCATATACCTGCAAATCCTAGGCTCCACCTTCGTAACTCAGCATTTTGCTGGCTGGCTTGCCATAGCCATAGAGCCCCCTCAGACTCCTCCTGCCTTCCACTGCAAATACTCAGCACAAGGGCCTCCCTATCATGGTAAGCTTTCATCATGTTAACATGGTAGAGTTTGTGCCCCTGCCTAGAAGTTCTACTATGTAGTTAACATCACTGACCTTCTGTAACACTTTGAAGGGTCCCTCCAAAGCTGCCCGCCGCTTGTTGTGTCTGACAGGAATGAGAACCATAACCTGCTGCTACACAGCATACTCTCTAGCTCGAGCATGCCTGTCATACCAGACCTCTTTCTGCTTTTGGGCTTCAACCAGATTCTCCCTGAGCCTTTTCCTGAGGTTTAGGACATATGCCACAACAGACTCCTTGTGGGATTCACACTCACCCTCCCACTCATCACAAATCAAATCTAGGGTTCCTCTCACCCTAGCCCCATGCATCAACTCAAAAGGTGAGAAGCCTGTGGATTCCTGGGGCACCACTCCATAAGCAAACAACAAATGGGGCAAATATTTGTCCTACTTCCTCTTAAACTGGTCTGCAAATGCCTTTAGCATGGTCATTAGTGTAAAATTTAACCTCTCCAAAAGACCATTAGTCTGGGGATCTTAGGGGGTGGTCTTTAGGTGCTTCACCCCACAATGCTTCCACAGACTAGTCAGCAGGTCTGATGTGAAACTGGCACCTCTGTCAGTCAGTATTTCTTTGGGGAAACCTACCCTGCTGAAAATCTCTAACAAAGAATTTGCCACCTTTTCTGCCTTGATGGAGGACTCAACCACCACTTCAGGGTATCTGGTAGCATAATATACTATCACTAGGATATACTTCTTCCCTGTGGAACTTTGGGTACTCAGAGGCCTCACAATATCTATATCTACTCTCTGAAATGGCTCCTCAATCACAGGCAAAGGCATCAAAGGAGCTTTGACCTTGTCTCCTGCCTTACCTACTTTTTGGCACTGCTCACAGGTCCTGCAGTACCATGTTACATCCCTGGAAATCCAAGGCCAATAAAAGTTCTGCATAATACGTTTCTTGGCATGCTTTATGCCCATATGACCTGCAAAGGGAATGTCATGGGCTATGGCTAGAAGTGCCAGATGATAGGCTCTGGGCACTACCAACTGGTGTATTACCTCACCCTCTAGTCCTCCCTCAGGGGTCCACTCTCTATACAGTAATCCTTTGTCTCAGTATACAGATTCCCCTTTTCCTTGAGAATCAGGCACCTCCCTGGCTACCTTCCGCAAGCCTTGTAATCTAATGTCTGAGAGCTGGGCCTGTCTCAACTCTCTCATTGTAACCCTTCCCAGCTCCCCTTCCACAGGAAGTCAGGAATCCTCTGACAGTGGTGTCTCACAGTTAGCCTTGGTACTAGTAATCACCTCTGCCCTTGCAGTCACTCTGTCCAAGGGAACATCAGTACCCACCAGCAGCTGTGGTTCACCTTCAGTCTCACTGCTATAGGGTAGCTCCCTCTCTGAAGTAACCACTTCACCAGTCCTGATTTTAAATATGTGGTCTGTCTGGGTCCCCCCAGGCTACCAGGCCCACATGCTCCACATGCTTTTCTCCAAGCCTGACTGCATGTAACTGCATGCACACAAGGTACTGTATCATCAAAATCATTCCCTATTAGGACATCTGCAGGGATATCCTCAAACACACCTGCTTGTTTTCTTCCTTTTCCACCCTCCCAGTCAAAGCGAACACTAGCCAAATGTATTTGGAATGGGGTTCCTCCTAAAGCTCTGACTGGAGTAGACTGCCTGAGCAAGTATTACTCCTCTTTAACCATTGCAGGCTTCACAATGGTTAGGTCAGAGGCTGTCTCTCTCTTAGCAGTGGCCTGTTTCCCATCTACTAAGATAGGATATAACCTCTTGTGGTAGTTTGGTACCCTTGTTGTCTCCAGACAACTTACTCCTGGCAATCTGTCATTCCCACTTGCTGGCTCCCCCATCTTGTGTCCCCCACCTTGTCTCCACAGACATCTATATGCTACATGTCCCCACTTGTTACATTTAAAATATTTAACCGTTGATCCTGGCCATGTACCTGAACTAGTGGCTTCCCCTGTTACTGGAGGACTCAGATGGGGTGGTTTAGGCTACCCACGATGGGCTCCCTTATATCCATGTGCTCCCTTATATCCATGTGCAGCACTGGATATCCCTTTCCTGTACAGTGATGCCCTGCTTGCTAGGTATAGGTCTCCTTTTTTCTCCAACTCATCTACAGTATTGTACTCCCTATCTGCCAACCAGATTCTCATGTCCTCAGGCAAAGTGTTAAGGGCTTGTTCCCTCACCAAATGGTC
>NC_056732.1:577994492-578001992 GCF_019279795.1 Protopterus annectens
TTTGTACTTAATAGTAATCTTTGTTACCATCATTGGTAACTCCTTCTCTTTTACTTTTTCAACTGTTATATAAAACATTCTTTCATTTCTATCTGCCATATCTTTTAAAAAAATGTCAGATGAGCCTTCAGGATTTAAAAAAATGTATGGCATGTGGCCACAAAATACCAAACTCTGACACCCATTCTGAGACATTTAGATATGGATTGTGACATTTGTAAAGGATTCAACTCCCATGGTCTACTTGACAGAAAAAGCAAGTTAAACCTTAGGAGTTTGCTTCCTTCAAAATATTCACCAACAGCTTCTAGGTCTCAAACCCCCAAAAGGCTTGAGGAAAAAGGGAGATTCCCTTTTCAAGGAATCTTGTAAGAGATCTCCAGAATGCACTTCGGTGTTGATTTCAGCTCTGTCTTCAAAGCCACCTATTAAACAAACAAAAAAGTTGGATCCGAATGTACTGGATCCAAAGTCAAGATCTGACTAAACACCTTGGACCTATTCTCCTCATTTATGATCGAAGCTGATTACTTATTGGCTCCCATCACCTTTTCTGGAACAATCTCCTCGCTGCCACTCAATACCTTCCTCCACAGCTTCCTCCCTTTGGACTTCCAGGAACCTGAGACAGATGTGGACAGGATGATGAGGAAGTTCCTCAGGATGCAAATACAAATGGCAGTCCTTTTGGCTCCAACCCCATTGGGTCCAGAGACCCTTCTCAGAGTTACACTTCCAAGCATAGCTCCTTCTCTGATCTGTGCTTTGGTTTCGGAGTTGTCAGACCTGAAAACCTTGGAGTCTTCTTCCTCGGATCCAAAGATATTGGCATCTTCAAATCCAGTAGTGTCTCTGAGCTGTCAGGCCCAGAGAGCCTCATAGTCAGATGACTCTTGGAGGGGTGTTCTATTAGACTCCAAAGTTGTTGGAGCCATCTCTTCCCCTCAGAACACTGGTGTTAGATAGCTTGGCTCCAACTCCCTCCTCGGATGGTTTGGTGTGAGACAGTGGGAGCCAACGATCTGCAAGCATGCCTTGTTAGATCCATTGGCTACTGCATCTCCCAGGTACTGTGCTTTCAAGGTAGTGGAGAGAGCCTTCTCTATACCTAAAGCTCAGACAACACTGTCTTCTTTGGTTCTGACTTTCCAGTCCCATTTGATTTTATAACCAGAGCCTCAGTCATCTATTCCATTGGGACAGCCAGCCTGAACTGGTCTCCAGGCCACTCAGCAGGGTATTGCTATCCCACTGAGAAGGTCCCCAGAAGAAGACGTGCAAAAGAAGATACTTGAGATGGTCCATAAGTCTGTCACGGAGGACACTGAGTTTGATGAAGAGGAATGGTCACCCAGATCAATACCCAATGATTTCTCATGTGGAGACATCTTAGAACTTATAAAGAAAGGAATGGTTGCCCCCCCCCCCCAATAACCCTTCTTAAGAGGAATCAGTGTTTCTGGAGGCCTTTGGGTCTGGCCTGCCTACCCCCTGGGTGACTCCACCCACCAATGAGCTCATAGATTTAGACTCTCGATGGGCATGCAATGAACCAGACACAACTAAGCCAAGGTTTGGGAAGTGTGTCTATGCTTCAGAGACCTTTGCCCTTAAGTCACTGCATTATTTGGCACATTTCACGATTCTTTAGAAGGATTTGATCAAAGAACTCTCCAGATCTCTCTCTCTCTCTCTCTGAGACCATATTCTCAGATGTAGAAAGCACTATTCCTTCACAGTTGGCTACTCTACAGTCCATTTCAAATTTGACAATGAGACTCATCTTCCGCATTGCTGAAGGTACCACACAGGTGATGGGTTCAGGCATTTCCATTAGGAGACATGCCTGGATGTTCTTATGTGATTTTGTGGAGCCCTTCAAATCTTCTTTCATCGATGCTCCTTTTGATTAATCCTCATTGTTCAGCCCCGAAATGGAAGACAAACTCTCTAGGTGTGGACAGGAAGGGAAATCCCTGTTAATGTGGGCATACATTTTTTGTGTCCACAATGGATCTTTTCTAGGAATCGACAAGGCAGAAGAAAAATGTGGTTTAAAAAATCCCAGGGCCCCTTTCAAGATCCATGTGGAGACAGTTCTCCCAGAGGCAGAGGAAGGATTTCCAATGGAAGACTCCATCCTTGTGGCAGAGGTGGTCCGCATAATTAGGGATTTCAGGATACTTTCTTTGACAGATAGGCATCCTTTCAGGATTGTTGATAGTAACTGTCCATCTCTGGAGGCAGCCAGGGGTCATCTATCCCTGCACCAGAGAGCATGGCTAGAAATTACAAATGATTCATGGGTACGGAGGATAATTGGCAGAGGTTATACCATACTATTTTCCCATCAAACCCCATTAATTTCAAAGAAAATCCCCATTGTGCCATCCAGTCAGAGGGAAGAAGCAGTGAAAGAAATATATACGCTGCTACAAAAAAAGAGACATCCATGAGGTTCCCCCAGACCAGAGAGAGTGTTGAACTTATTCAAGATACTTTTTAGTGCCAAAAAAGTCAGGGGACAGGAGACCAATCTTGGATCTCAGCAAAGTAAATCAAACAGTTCAGTATACAAAGTTCTGGATGTTCAAGGTTCAGTCCATTCTACCATATCTACACAAGGATGACGTGATGTGCTCGACAGATCTTCAGGATGCATACTATCATGTCAAAATGAACAGACAATCCAGAAGCTATCTACACTTCTGGCTGGGAGGCAATCATTTTCAATTCAGAGCACTGCCATTTGGTCTTACAGCCCCCAGGCTGTTTACCAAGTGCATGGCAATAGCTGCAGCTCACTTGAGACTGTGCAGATTCTGAGTGTTACCATACTTGGATGACTGGCTCCTAACTGCTCCAACCAGACATCAACAAATTCAAGTACAGAAAAAACAAAACCAAATCAGGTCATTGACCCTCAACACCAAATTTTAGAAAAAACGAACTCCGCCAAGGTAAAAAACCAAAGGCATTTGGTGAAAGCGCTTAGTTGTTCGCATTTTGGAGCATTAAACTCATTGTGACTGGTACGGTTTCGGAGTTCGTTTTTTCTAAAATTCAAGTACAGGACTACTTACTCCAGCTGTGTTCACATCTGGGGATATCCATCAATAACAGCAAATCTCAACTCAATCCATCTCAAACTTTGGAATTCATTGGTGCTATTTTCAGTAGTCACGCAAATAGTTTTTCTCTCTCTCTCTCTCGCTCTCTCTCTCGGATTCAAACAATTCAGTTCCAGGTCAAAAAGATTATTCAGAATTTTTCTCTTTCATTCCATCTAATACTCCAAGCAATGGGATCCATGTCAGTGGCAATTACCCTTGTAACGCTGGCCGGGTTCCATATGAGAATTCTCCAATGGATACTCGCACCTCAATGGTCTATTTTCCAACACTTGCTATCTAGGCCAATCAAGATAACACAAGCTTGCAAGAAGTTCCTTCTTTGGTGGATTCTCTCCAATCAAATACATGAAGGCTGACCCTTTGTTCTTTCTCAGCCCAAGGTGACAGTGACCATGGACGCTTCTCAAGTCGGGTGGGGAGCATTACTTGGGAAGGACGGTCCAATGTACATGGTCACCCAAAGAGGCCACCTTGCATATCAATGTCTTGGAAATGACAGCTGTCCTAGCACTGCTGGCTTTTCAAGACACTCTCCTAACCTGGACTACTGCTATTGAGGCGGACAATCTGTCAGTGGTCTGGTACACCAACAAACAAGGGGGAACCAGATCTTACCCTCTTTGTCAAGAAGCCATGAAAGTACGACAATGGGAGATATCTTCCAATCACTTTCTGATAGCAGCACACATCCTGGGGAAATCCAACATGATTGGAGACATGTTAAGCAGGTACATTCTGTTGCCTCACAAGTGGTGTCTCAATGTCAATGTGGCAGAGAGAGAATTTTCTGTCAATGGGGCCAACCATACTGGGATCTCTTTGCTTCTCCCCTTAACAACAAGTGCAGCAGGTTCTTTGCCCTGATCCTCCCAGTGGGGGAGCCCACGAGAGACACTCTTCTTCATGCTTGGCCCTGCAGTCTCCTTTACGCTTATCCTCCATTACCACTCATTCCCAAATTTCTCCAAAAAGCTTACCAATTGAAGAGCACAGTCATCCTCATTGCTCCTTATAGCCTTGCCAGATCTTGTTTCCTTTCTTTTGGTCTCATCTTCTACATACACCATGGATTCTGGATCCAATTCCAGACCCTCTATCTCACCTGACAGGCATGACTCATCTGGACATGTCTGGTCTCAAGTTGACCTCATGGTTTCTCTAATTCTATTGATTGCTGGACAGCCTAAGTTCTCACCTGTCCATCATATTCTATTATCTTCCCATAAAGCTCCCATTAGAAATATTTACAAAAGTAAATGGAAAAGATTTGTTTTTTTGGGCTCACAAAAATAATGTAATCCCTGTTCAGCACCGATTTTTAAGGTTCTTGATTTTAGCAACAAATTTCAATGAAGGTGCTAGCTCCTCAACCAGAGTAAAATTAGCAGCCTTCTCCAACTTTCATTTAGGAGTAAATTAACTCAACCTGAGCTTCCTCCAAGCTTTGTAAAGCCTATTTGCTTATACCTCCTTTAAAGGATTTAAATCAAAATGAGGAGTAGCAAAGTCTGATCTAAAAATTTTGACATGGAAAACTATTTTCCTTGTTGCCATTACTTCTGCACAAAGAGTCTGAACTTCAGGCTCCATCTTCTAAACCTTCTTATTTAATTTTTCACAATGATAGGGTTTCTTTATGGACCAATCTTTTTTACCAAAGGTGGTGTCAGTATCCAGTATTAATCAGGTTATCAACCTACTAGTCTTCTTTCAGAAATTTGCCAACCAAGGAGAATATATGTTCCACCTTTTGGATGTCTACATACAGTTACGTTTCTACCTTCACAGAATCAGTGATCTGAGAAAATCTGGACAATTGTCTGTCTCCTTTTCCAAAATTAGGCAAACCAGTTTCTAATGTGACTATGACCAAATGATTGACTAAGTGTATTACATTTCCTTATGAAAAAGTGGATTTGACTCTACCAAAGCCTCTAAAAGCTCATTCCACCAGGTCTATAGCAACCTCCTTAGCCTTTTTGACTAGAACTTCCTTGGATATTTGTGCAGCTGCAACTTGGGCTAATCCTCATACCTTTATTGCACATTAGAAATTGGATTTGGTCTCTAGGGGGAAGAGCAGGCTTAGCTCAGATGTGCTTTGGAATATCTTTCCTTAGTGTCCTCCCATGATTTAGGCACCTGGGGACTCTGTCCCAACAGTTGCAGAATGAATGAATATGACATCAGATAAAAAAGTTATGCGCTCACCATAACATTCCATCTGTGTTCTCTATTTTCATTCTTCCTCAGCTTCCACCCACTAACCCCCTCCTTTCTTTACACCTGAAAAGATCAAAGGATAATGGAGGAACCTCTGACCGTCAACTACACTTTGAAAACTCTTGTTCAACAAATTTATCATGTACTTTGTTATGGACCTTTTTTCCCTCGGGCCTCCACTGAAAATGGTCTCATTTCAGCCCAGCGGACTTTCCCGGTCAACAAAAGCAAATAAATTAAAGCGTTTGAGCCCCAGATTCTGTTCTTTACTTTCCACTGCTCTGTAGGTGTATGAGCAGCAAACTACACCTGCGGTATGTAAGGTGACTCGGTCATTATGGGTAAAGGGAGGAACTCGAGAGTTCAAGTGTTCTATGATCTGGAAGAAACAGGCCAAAAGTTGAAGAAGAATGAAAATGGAAAACACAGATGGAATATTATGGCGAACACATAACTTTCTTCCTCCATCCAGTCTAAGAAAAACACAACATTAATACACGGTATAGCCAAGCATACTCTTTGTACTGTAATGAATATATTTTATTCAGAGCATCACATCAATACAGCTTTTTTCATATCATGTGTGCACATACCTCTCAACTGTCCAGATTTTTGCAGAATGTCCAGATTTTCTGTTTTAAATTTTTGTGTGTTCTTTATAAAATTTGTCATTTTCTGGCAAACAACTGAGGATTGAAATACTGCCTAAATAATAGCATAACTTTGAGCTTTAGACTTGGTATCATTCAGAAAATGCATCCTAACACAAATCCCGTTCTATTAACTTTCTGAGTTTAAAAGAGCAGTTGTTAAACCCCCCCATTACGTTGGGCTTTGTCCAGATTTCTTGTCATACCTCTCAAGTGTAGCTCATTACGAGAAGCGTAGCTCATTTGGGATCTTAAAAAGTTCATGTTCCTCGAAATTCCTCAAAGTTCCACATTGAAAGAGTCTGTCACACATTGTGTTAGGATTTTTTTTAAGTGAAATCCATGGTAAATTGAAATTATTCATATTAATTCATTAAAGGATTTTCTTTATAAGTAAAACCAGCATATTTTAACCATCCCATGACCTTCCTACTTGAAGTTGTTAGTACGCCATTAGTATGTGTTCCACATTTTGCCTACTTGTTCCACATTATGAAGGCGAGTGTTCCTCATTTTGGCGATGGAAGGTTGAGAGCTATGCTTCTTGTGATAAGAACTTAACAGGTATAGTGTGCAACTGTATAAATGTTTCCAACGACAGGTGCAATATTGCTAATATAAAAGCAATATCTTCAATAGTTTTAGGAGAAACAGCTGAAAATATTACTTACTTTTATTAAGTGCTGGGGGGTGCAGCACTTTGACAGACGTATCCATCGTTAAGTAATAGGTATCTGAGGGGAATGCGCTAAAAGCCTGGGAATACAACATGGAATTTGCTTGCTACACCCCTTCATTAGCATACATTCATATAGCAAATGCATTAACCGAATAACGCAATTCCATAATAGAAGGTTAGAAAGGAAGAGCCTAGTATGACACAACATAACTACAACAGTATCTGAAAAAGGAACACACTCTACTTCCCCTTCAACATCGGAGTCAAAATCGCATATTTCTTACTACTCATCCTACGCCATTTGCTTAAAGTAAATCAGAATAAGCAATCACGTGTTACTAAACTAATCGCTGACGCATTAATCTGCTCTGCTTTGGTTTGGGACCTTGGGTCTCTACCCAGTTTCAAGTAATCGAAACCGACGGCATTGTTACAATTTCTATCTTTACAAGTCAGAGAAATGTTACTGGAAAAAAGGGGCAAGTTAACCATGGCAACCTTAAAAAAAGCTGTAACACACAATATTGACCACAACTCCCAGAACACTCTTCAAATAGACATTTTTATCCTCCGCCCAACAATCTCAGCCAATGCAAACTAAGAAGGACAGCCTGCTTTGTATTGCACGCTTAGCCAATCGCTGTCTTGCGACCATTACCCGGAAATTCGCAGTTTCTAATGCCGGGATGTAACTAGTATTTTTCAGTCCAGCCCATCCTTGCCTTATTTTGTTTACATTGTTACGTTACTTAATTTCTATAGAAACTTACACTATATTTTCATAAAAGTGTCACCTTTCCGCTCTTTCAGATGT
>NC_056732.1:578034295-578074295 GCF_019279795.1 Protopterus annectens
TTTAGCTGCAGCTTCAGGCTGTGAAGTTTTTGGATTTCTATTTTATAGTCTGAAAAACTTGGTAGTCTTCTGCAGTTCTTGTTGAAGGATTATTTTTGTCTCTGCTAATTTCTTTGCAGCATTTACTTTATTTTTTATATCATTTTACATTTGTTTACTGGGAAAGTCTGACTGGGCAGGCTGCCCATTTTCAGCAAAGGCCCACGGAGGAACCCTCCATTATTAACAGTACAAGATTATAAAAATAGGAAGAATGGATTGCAGTAGGTATACAATAGAAAACTTATCTTAGTACATTATGAAGTTGTCATACGCAACTTGCAGTGGGTATATTTAGTGGTAGTTGAATACAGTAATACATAGCACATTATACAGTGGACAGAGATACAATCAAATAAACTAGTGACAGTGAGAACACGTTGAGATAAGAAGGAATAAAACATAGAAGTAAAAGAAGATAAGTCAGACCTGTATATGTTAATCTTGAGTAGCTTAGCTTAGTTTTCAAACAAGGTAAATGAACACGAGGAGTGTTTCACTTAATGCAGGATTTGATTTTAGGGTTAGTGAAGTATAATGAGATAGTGTACATACTATAGTGAAAAATACACTATTAGACTCAAGTGATAGTGTTAGGCATACCTAGGATGTTATTCACATAAGGCTTTCTGTGTAGGACACATGCGTTGCAAAAATGTCTGTATATATTGTATAAGTAGTTTAGACTGGGTTTGAACAGGTGCATATCTGTGAGCTAGCTAACTGGGATTTGAGAGTGTTTTTGAAGTTGGTCTTGGCTGTATTTCTTGTGTTTAGAAGTATGACATTCTAGATTTTTTCCAGTGTAAACTTGAGTATACGGAGTCACCTGAGCTATTTTTACTTCCGGTAACTTCTATCAGTGATTTATTACTGGATCGTAGTAAGCTTTTACTTGAGTATTTTAATAGGCCATGTAGAGCTGTTTTTTTTCAGGTTGGTAAAATATTTGATGGGCCATAGTAAGTTGGTTAAGGGTGAGCAAGTTGGGTAGTTCTACCCAAGATAGTTGTTTTAAGGGCCTGGCAGTGATCAGACCTAAAGGCTGAATCTGTTGCGAACTTTGCTATTTTGTTGTAACTGATTATTGTTTTGTCTAAGTCAGATTTGTTCAGATTATTGAATATGTGGGATGCATAGAGGAAATGTGGAGACTAGGTGGGTTCTGTCAATAATGGTTTTAGTATTATTGGAGGGGTATTATTTGCAGCTGTATTAAGTTCTAAGTTTTTTGTGAACTTTATTTTATTGTTTGGGCATTATGTAGGTCAAACTTCATGTTTTGATCTATTATAACACCTAGAAGTTTGGTTTGGGTGACTGGTGTAATAGGGGTTTTGTTGCTTGAAATTATTTTGAATGAAGGGATCGGATCTTGTGGGATGAAATAGCATCAACTTAGTTTTGTCTGGGTTGAGTATGAGTTGTGCATCTGATAGCCATGTTTTGACTGCAGTAAAGGATTCTTGTGCTATTTTTGTAGTTCTTAGAGTGTTGGGGCAGAGCAGATTAGGGTTGAATCGTCTGCATATTGGATCAATGTAGGTTGGCAGTATGAATGTTATTGGTGAATAAATTGAAGAGAAGGGGACCAAGGATAGACCCTTGCGAAACACCTAAAGTAACAGGTAGAAGAGGAAATGGTTCATTTTGCCATTTTACAGCTTGACGGTGATCTGATAAATAGTCCTGGAACCATGCAAGAGTGGAGTAGCTTAGACTGAGTTCAGATAGTACAGTTAAGAGTTTGTTATGAGAGATGGTATCAAAAGCTTTAGAGATGTCTAGAAAGATGGAAGATACAAGGTTGCCTTCATTCCGGTATTGATTAATAGTGTTAGTAAAGCTAATAAGGGCTGTGGTAGTGCTGTGATTAGGGCAGGATCAACAATGGGTGTTTGCTAGGCGCTTGTTGAGTAAGAGATGGTTTAGGATTCGAGTATTATGCACTTTTTGAGAATTTTTGATAAAGGTGATAGGATAGCAACTGGCCACTAATTCTGATAGTTCAGTTGAGTTTCCATCTTTGTGTAATGGTATTATGTGTGATATTTTCCAGAGGGCAGGGATATGTTGTTCAGAGATGGAGCGATTGATTAGTATAGAGACTGAGTATGAGATGGCTTTGTCTGCGATTTTAAGGTATTCAGCAGGCAGTGTGTGTGCTGCAAGGGTTTTGGGCTTAAGTTTATTAAGATGTTTGTATATAGTACTTGGGATTGGTTGTAGGGAAAAGTGGTTGTTTTTATGAGGTAAGGAAGGGAGATTTGGTGGTGGCATTGGGCAGTTATTATTGGTGATGACAATTATGGATTCCGTGAATTATTTGTTGACCTGGGTGGCAGTAATGTCAGTGGAGTTACTGGTGGATGGGGAGGGTTTCTTAGTTTGGCCTGGTTGCAGAATTTTGTTAATAGCAGATGAGAATTTGTTGTGGGTTCTTTTTGTGCTTAGAATTTATATCAGTGTAGTGATTTTTTTTTTATCAAGTCTGATTTGCTTTTTAGATTTATTTCTTAGTTCAAGGTATTTCTGTTGATTTGTTGCAGTTTTATTATAGACCCAAGTTTCCCAGGCTTTATCTCTTTATTTTAGAAGTGGTCTTGTTTCTTCAGTAAGCCAAGGGGTATAGTTGGGACTTTATTCATACTGTTCTGGTGGGGGGACATGTTATTTAGGATGTTTAGGAAGGTAGTGTTTAAATATTCTACTGCACTGTCTAGGGGAAGAATTTCAATGGATTCCAATTAGAGTTTGAGGGTGGACACAGTCTTGAAATCTGCAGTTTTTTGTATACTGAATTTGTTGGAAAGAGGAAGTTTTTATTGGATTTACATGATGTCGGAGAAGAGATGTTGAGAGGTGGTCACTAAGAGAGTCTGAGAGGATACCGGAGTGATATATAGATGTTTGGTATCAGTAGTGTAATTTAAGTAAACGTTCTGCTGTCAGCAATTAAGCTGTTGAAAGAATGAGCCTCTCTAGTGGAGTATTTCTGTAGTTTAAAACTAAATATTTCCCTGTCTAGTTATTTACTCCCAGTACCTTGGCTGCTTTGCCAGTTTTCACCCATAAATTCCAGTTCCCTCTTGCCTGTTTCCCTAATTACAGTCATCCCTGTCAGCAGAAGCTCCTTTCTCCATTCCCATGTTGGCTTATTTCTTAGGATACTTTCATCTACTTTGTAGATATACTATTCTGTGTAATTATTGTTCTTCTTAAAGGCCTGTATCCAAAATCCTAGTCTCTCCTTGTTTCTTGAGCTTTTCCCCTGTTTTGTCCTCATCTCTTTCCACTTTGTATTACAGTTTCTGCTTGTTCTACTGGAAGAATCCGCTTATCCCACTTGACTCTTGCCATCTTCCCCGCCTATAAAAAGTCCTTCAGCTCTTCATTAATTGCTATCCACAACCTTTCCTCTGGTTGATAAAAAATATGCCTGACCTGTGTATAAGACTAATGGGACTAAAAGCATCTTACTATCTATATCCATAAAGCAAAGCTTCAGTTTTCTGAGTTTTTGTATTATCTTTTGTTATTCACTTCCCACATATCCTTAGTTGCCACAGCAGAATCATTTTTAATCCATACTCCTAAATACTTCATTATTTGTCATGTCCCCATAAATATGGATATTGCTGAACCAATCCATATGTGGATAGATAATTTACCACTATTGCCTTTGTTTTAGCATCATTAATTTTGTATCCCCCCCCCCAAAATTTGAAACTGTCTCAAAATGTTCCACAATATTGCAATGTCTTTTTATTGTTTTGTCAGGTATAAAAAAAAATACCATCTGCAAATATAGCCAGCTTTTCTTAACTGTCATACAGATTACATCCTTGAATTTCTGAGTCCCTTATTTTCTTTGCCAGTTGTTCTTAATATAATGCAAATAACAAAGGGGAAAGAGGACACCCATACCTGGTTTCTCTGCTCAAGCAGAAGTTATCAGTGAGGACCCCACCCACTTAAATTTTTGCCTTTGATCCCACCTATATCCTCCTAATCAACCTTATATTTTTTTTCAGGAAAAGCAAATGCTTCCCCTGATCATAAAGTCCCAGCTTACTCTTGTCAAATGCTTTCTCTGCATCAAGACCCACCAACAACAATGGTATTTTCTTACATTCTGCTTCCCTATGGATCATCGATGTTCTGTTATTGTTGTCAAAAGTTTGCCTCCTCTCCACAAAACCACATTGATCATATCTATCAATTTTGGCTTTATTTTTGCTATTCTTTTAGCCATTATAGAGACAAACACTTAACAATAATGGTTTGTAATTGAAATGAGTCTGTATGAAGGTGGATCTGATGGATCTTTACCCTCTTTAGGTATTACAGCTACCACTGCTTTCTTCCAGGATTTTGCTACTTCTCTTCCTCTTAAAATACTGTTAATCAATTAAAATGCTGTTAATCAAAATCTTCCAGATCTTTATCATTTTTTCCCTTGTAGCTTGTAAACTTCCACAGGAATACTATCTATTCCTGGAGACTTTCCTGTACATTGGTTATACATCACAATTTTTATCTCAGCTCCTCCTATCCTATCCGTTGGTAATTGAGCCTCATGTACCTCTAACCTTGACATATTTAAATCTTCCATAAACATTTCCATTTTGTATCTTTTCTTGATTTCCATATTTCTCTGCTTTATACCGAATTTCATAGAATTTCCAAAGTATTTCTAATATCTCTACAGGATCTCTTGTTCTCTTCCTTGTTAGAGGCTTCCCATGCTTGGTGAGACGGCCTTTTCTACTTTCTGTTGCCTGAGTGATTGCACTAAAAGTTTTTGTGCTCTGGTGTTATCAAAAAAACAGTTGCTTAACAACAATCTTTCTAAACTATTGTATAATTTGAGTTAATTCCTTATTTTCTGCTTAGCATTCTGTAGTTCTTCCTCTTGTTCTGTGAGATTCCCACTATTCTGGAATACTTTAACAATTGTCAGTCCTTGTAAATAATTCTTATTTTTTAGCCATATCTTCCTTTCTTTTATTTCCACCTACTTTTTACACTCCACCTTAATTCTATTCCACCCCCTAGCTATATTTTCAGAAGTAATTTCTATCCTCAGGAACAGCTCCTGAATAATCTTTACTACCTGTTCCTTAAGTTTCTGTCTCTTCAACAGATAGGTGGGGAATGTCCCATTTTCTATTTTTATTTCATTACCCTATGATTTTATTTTTGTTGTTATTGGCATATGATCTGCAATAGTTATTGGGTGTGTATCAGGACAGTCAATTAAATGCACGTTTCTGTGAAATGTAAATTCTGTTTAGCCTAGGCCAGTTTTATATCTTGAGGAATAATATAAATTCACTCCAAACACCTATTTCTGAATTCACATCTTCCATGCCAGGTATTTTCAAAGATCTACCCTCCTTTGTTATACTTTCCCTACTGGGTCCCCCGGACACATCTTCACTGCTGCAAATCAAATTCAAGTCCCCACCTATAAATAATATTCCTTGATGAAAACTGATTATTTCTTACCAGAATATTCTTCAACTCCATTATGACAGAGCAGTTTTAGGTGGAATATAAATACATGCCAGTGTAATCCTCCTCCCTTGCCAGTAGCCCCTTAGCACTACAAGTCTGCCATTATCTTTATCATCGTCTATCACTATTGGAGTACTCCTCCTCTCCTTTGTCCCAGATATTCCACTGAATAACCATCCTGAAAACATTTCTTTATCAAATTCACATATTCCATTCTTTCCAAGTTTGTCTACTGTAACATAGCTATTTGTACTCTACATTTTTGATATAGTTCACTGTTTTTTCTTTTTTTGTATTAATCTGTGAGACCATTGACATTTAAAGACGTTATATAAGGCATCGTTATCTTAAAAAGTTGTTATTCCCACCCTTTATGTATTTAACCTTTTTTGTTAAATGTCTAGTTCCAGCTTGTGTTACATGCATACATTTTTGGCAGGTTGAACTTTGTTTCTTGTCAAATCCATGTGAGGCTATGTCACATCTTACAAAACTTGTTTTATTGAAAGCCCTCACCCCCCCCAAAAAAAAACTATTAATTTAATGCACCCAAAACTATGTTCATAGGTTAGTACTAAGCTAACTGCCCTTGTGAGACTCAAACTCTGCACCTTGCATTTGTCAGGCAAACACCTTAACCATCAGGCCACCCTCCCAACTACACTTCTTCATATATTGCAGTTTTTCCCTCCTAATAGGAACAAATATCCCAAACTGACAGCCTCACTCACAGACTTGAGTTAACCTAAAAGAACCTGTATCATATCAACCAGCAAGGGCAAGGTGCCTCCAAAGAGCATAAGCACAGAGTCCAGTTGATGAAACTCACTGAGGCACACCAGGACAATAAGAAGCTAACCTTTTATTTCTCAAAAAGAAAAGAAAATAGACTTGTAAAAACAAAGAAATGTTTCAAACCAGTAAGCGCTTTCACATTTCAAAGAATGCTTCATCAGACTATTCAAACACCAACAGAAACTGCATATAAAAGCATCCTTCAGTTAACTATTCAGCCCATCTGCATTGTGATCTCATTATGCAGGAATGAGCACTAATATGTATAAACTAACTATGTCGTCACATAAATTAATAAAGAGACAAACATTTCATAAAATCTTTTTAAATGTGTACACAAAAAATGCTGTTTTCAATAATATTAAAAATCTGTTATTTGAAAGTGTATATATGTAACAGTAAAAACAATTATGTATGTGTATGTATGTATGTATATATATATATATATATATATATATATATGTCTCTTTGGTATCAAATTTTATTTATGAAAAAGGGGGGGGTTACTATAGAATTGTTTAATCTACATCAAACCATCATAATCTTATATATATATAGATATAGATATATATATCATACTAGTTGATATGAGATGGCTACCAGATAAAAATAAACTAATATATCAATTTTGACTGATGAAAAAATATATGTATATACAATAAAGGTCTAAGAGAACATGATCATCTATATATAAACCCATAGAAGAATAAATAAAATATATTGTATAAAATGTAAAATATGAAAAAAAAACTAAAACAAAAATTCCAAATAACTGAACAGTGTATACATGGCACTTCAATGCTTGAAGCCCCTAGCACTCAGGAAGGGTTTCAAAGAAATTCTGTCATCTAAACCGGGGGCTTTATCTGCCTGCAGCCTCATGATCCATGTGGTCACCTCACAGCAAGAGGTTCTCCAGTATGATTCTTGGCTGGGATGCCTTCTGTGTGGAGTATGCATGTCCTCATTGCATTTCTATGGATTTCCTTCTAGTTTTCTGTCACATTCAAAGACATGCATCTTGAGCATTTCTCCCCGTGCCTCTGCTGAAAATCGCATCTGTCCCAGTCATACTTTCCCGGTAATCAGATGGTAAATAAATACATTTGTTTGTTTTCTTTTAAAATTTGTTACTAAATCTATTTAAGGTCCTTAATCCAGTCATTTCCCCATGCAAGAATGAGAAAAAGCACATTCATTTTTCTTTTGTCATGCTCTTAACTTTAACCATGCTTTTTTTTTTACATTGCAGTGATTACAGTTGTTAACACTGAACAAGGAGAGAGAGAGAAGGCAAAAAAAGAACAGCACCTATTTACAATCCTCATTACACTTAAAAATAACATAGAAACCTTTACTTTATAGCATACAAAGAAAGCCATACACCACAAAAAGTGATTTTTAAGAAAAATGTTTTCTTTACTTAGTTAACTTTCTCCCCACTCTTCCCCTCCTAAAGCATTTTTCTGAACATAATGATCTGAAGTAGGGCATATACTTTAGAGTCCTCCACAAGTCCAACAAATTCTTAAAAAGTCTAGTATTTCCAGATTTTCCTGTTCTGTCAGATTTCACAAATATAATTATTGCATTGTAATCTCACATTGTTAATTGTTTTATTACTGTTCATCTCCATCTCTTGGGTAAACTGAGTACATGTGTTACATATAAGGCATGTCTGCAAAATAACTTGACTACATTGATGCATCAAAAACTAAGCATATGAGATTTGGGAGACATAACTTGAAAGGTGAATATTTAATACAGCACACAGTGATTGAAACTGTAGACTCATTGAAGGACCTGGTTATATAGGTATAGGTAGATTCAACTATGAGTTTTTCTAATCATTAATTGGTTAATGATAGTTATAGAACTATAGGTTGTATAAAAATATTTATAAAGTCTAAGAAATCAAAAATAATGAAGTCACTGTTTGTTAGTTACATTAGACCCAAACTTCAGTATGGAATAACGATATAGAAACCCCATAAGAAAACAAGCATGACTAAATTGGAAAGAGTACACCAGAAATATGTAATGTTATCCATGGATGTGAAAATTTAAGTTGTTATGAAAGACTAAAATATCTGAACTTGTACAGTGTCTGTCACAGATATCTAAGAGGAGATCTTATTCAAGTATACAGGGCATTTAGAGACGCCTATCCCTGGGAATGTTTGGCGTTATCAAAATGTACTAGAAATTTATCAGACAACCTATGTAGAAGATTCTATAGAAATGAAAAGTGTACTAATTTGTTCTCTGACAGAGTAGCTGATGCATGGAACAGACTACCAAATTGCATCAAAGCAAGTACTAGTTTAGATATTTTTAAGAAAAGCCTATACACTTATTATGGGAACAAATGTTATGGTATATTGGCAAGGTAGAAGGGCTTTTTATGACGGTGCTTGAAATATTTGTATGTATGTAACACTGATAACCTGTCTGTCATTTCCAATGTACTTTTGATTCTTCTAGTCAACTCTCGTGCTCCTTTTCTTTTCTCCAACATTTTCCGTTGAAACAGTAGAAAAGGTTTCACAGGTACAGTCTCTGTGTGGTCTTTATTACCTGAAGAACAAGAAGCAGAATCTCCTCCTGTTTCACAGCTCAGTTTTTGTTGTACAAACTTTTGTATTTCCTTCTTAACATGTACTTAAACATGATTTTTCTCTCCAAGGAGGAATGCCTTGAAGATAGCTGGATACAGCAGTTTGAATCTCTCACCTGCGTCTTGACATTCCCAGAATAGTGGAATTAATTTATTCCTTTCTGCATGGTGTACAATAATTAATCACTTTCCACAAACACTCTCCTGTCTCACGTTTTTAGTATTTTGTCGTCCTGCCACAGTTTTGTCAGAATCAGCTCCTCCTGCTAGTAGGATTGCATCATTACTATTAAATGTCTGGGTTGCTTTCTCATACCTAGGTCTGGTGCATGCACACAATGTGCCCTTTCAACTAACATCTCCTGCTGTGGAATACCAGTCCAGTTGCTTATTTGTGCTTTCATAAATGTAATGCAGTCTGTTCCTTCCAGCTTCTCTGGTATTGCTGAAAATCGCAGTTTTTTTTCCTACGTGCTCTGTCCTCTAATTCTGTTATTTTTTGAAACATGTCTTTCTGAGCAGTTTCACATTCCCTATAACTTAAACCTGCACCCAAAATCAGACAAAACAACAAAAAACAAAAACTGGAACTGTGCTGTGAACTATATACAATCTTTACCAGTGCTTCTGGTACCTCATCTGAATGCCTTCAAGGAATAAAATCAACCCCCTCCCACAGCCATTAAATTCTGATGCAACCATCCATTAATCAATTAACAAGTGTAAATCAGGATAATTATAGCAATAAAGTAAAGCAGTACACAAAATATATACAAAAAATCAAAACATAATCTTTCAATACTTGTTAAACATGGCTAAAATGACTGATATTAAACATTTTTAAACATTTAAATTCACCTCCAAGTTCATACCTCTAGTTTAAAAAGTTCTATAATTAATAATGAATTTGTTTTCCATTTCATGTAAGTAAGCGCATGGCCAAGATACGTATTCTTGTGCATCTTGGGGATATCAGAAAATTTAACTTGGATAGTCCCATAGTAGAACATTTCCACAGAGCACATTGTGGCTTAGATGTGAGCTTTTTCTTCAGTTTTCTAGCTAGATCACATTTTGACTGGGAGTACTTCATTTGTAAGTTGCATGAAATGGAAAGCAAATTTATTATCAGTTATAGAACTTTGCAACCTAGAAGTATGAACTTGGAAGTGAATTAAAATGTTTAAAACTGTTTAAAAACATTTAATATTATCATTGTCATGTTGAACAAGTATTTAAAGGTTATAATGTTTTTATTTTTTTGTATATATTTTGTGTACTGTTTCTTTATTTTGTTATAATTATTCTGATTTACACTTAATTGTATAATTGGATGGTTGCAGTAGTATTTAATGGCTTTGGGAGGTGTTTGATTTTATTCCTTGAAGGCATTCAAATGAGGTACCAGAAGCAAAGTAAAGATTATATCTTATTCAAAGTACGGTTTGGCTCCAGTTTGTTTTTTCAGTCTGATATTCAGCTAGAATTTTATTCATTTCAGCCTGATTCTTGCGGCTTTATCACCTCATCTGAATATCTGTTTAAAGCTTCTTCCATTTTTTTCCAGTCTTCTGTTGTTTGTGTTGGTATACTCCGTCAGTGTTTTGTTTATTTAACCAGGTCTTTATGCAGTTGTCTTGTATCTTCCTGTATCTTACTGGAAGTAATGTCTAGAAGTTGCATTAATTTTTGCTGAACGACTGCAGAGCTTTCTGCAGTCTGTGTTTCTTTTCACTTTTTGTAGCTGATTTTTTTTCCAGGTGCTCTCTTTCTTTTTTTGTGGCATCCAGGCAGTACACTTACTATCCAGTTACTGAAATTTACCTATAAACACAAAGGTCTACTGGCCTTCTCATTTGAATTTCTGTTTCCACACTAGAAGAGCTAGAGTTAAGCTGTTACTCGGTGTGCAGCCATCTTCGAAGTTTGTGCAATGTTTTTTTTTCTGATCATCATATTGAATTTTTTTTTTTTTTATTTGGGAGTCTTTTTCTACCTATTACTTTTACAATGCATCCTATTTTTCTTTTTTTCCTTTAATCTTTTTCTCATGCATTTCATCAGTTATTTTTTTTACATTTGCACTAATTGCACTTTGCACATAGGTGTGTACTAGGCCAACAGCTCTGGAGCCTAGCCCATAGACGTACCCTGGCATCATGCCACTATTAGTTCCTGGTGCCTCTATGAAGTAGAGCCACTGGAGTGATCCCGAGGTGAACTTTGTTTCCCATCCACTCGTCAAGATTTCTCTTGAAAAGGGCCAGTGAGGTGCTCTGCTTGACATGTATAGGAAGTCTATTCCAGAGCATGGGCAGTTTCTGGGTTCTGAACCTGTCCCTCCAGCATGTTCTGTTGATTGTGGTAATGAGGTTGAGGTCCCTGGAGCGTGTGGTGCGGAGGAATTGGGATTTCTTTAGGTGTAACATTTTCAACAGGGCTGGGTCGGACATGATGTTGTAAGTCGAGCAGAGATCACCTCTTAATAGGCGATATGAGACAGAGAAGGGAGTTTTTTTTTTGAGTTTGTCCATGTAGGGCATGTGTTTAAGGCCTAGGATCCACTTCGTGAGGTACTTTTGTGGCCTTTCCAGCTGTTGCAAGTGTTTACTGAGGTGCATGCCAAATGGGGCATTATATACTCGATGAGTTGTCTAATGAGGGAAGAGTAGAGACAGATGATGACCTCTTTCTTCTCGGATGCAAAACCCTTGGTAATGAGATGTGCCACATAGAAGGACTTTCTGACCACAGTGACAATGTGGTGGTCATAGGAGAGGTTGCTGTCAACCTGTATCCCCAGATCTCTTATAATGTCTTCAGTGTTCAGTGGGCTACCCTCAGTGTGGTAATTAGTGGGAAGAGACTTTTTCACCAAAGGGAATGACGCATTTTTTGGCATTAAGCTTAAGGCCATGGTTTCTCCACCAGTCGGTCTCAGTGAGGCCTTTCTGTAGGATGTCTACATCACTTGGGGAGTTAATAATGGCTCCCGGCTTGCAATAGTCAGTGAACCTGGTCAGCCAGAGTCCCTCCGCGTTGGCCTGGACTTCTGACAAGTAGTTGCCAAACAAGACAGGACCCAGGACCAATCTCTGTGGGACTCCACTCATGACTGGTCAGCAGTCTGACTTGGAATCTGCTACTTTCACACTGTGGGTACTATCTGTGAGCCATTTGGCAACCCACCTAGTGATATAGGGGTTGATGCCTAGTTTGGTGAGTCTATCAGTAATTCTTGAGTGGGGAATGGTATCAAAGTCCTTGGCCAGATCGAAGTAGGCTGTATGAACTGCCTTGCCCTCATCCACAGCACTGGTGACGGACTCAAAGAAGTCAACCAGGTTAAGCAGGTATGATCTCCCTTCACAAAACCAAATTGCGTGGGATCCAGAGTTTGGAGAGTCCCTATATACTTGTTAATTAGGTCCATGATGATGCGCTCCATAGTCTTACATATCAGACTCGTCAGGCTAATGGGGCGATAATTCTCAGGGTCTGTAGTTGCTCCTCCTTTATGGAGAGAGATGACTGTATTCTGTAGGGACAAAGCCTGAGGTGAAGCTGTGATTGAACAGGGCACACAGGTGTGGTGCCAGTTCACTTTGTAGTTCATGTAGAACACAGCCAGGGTATTGTCGGGTCCCATGGAAGCTGTATTCTTCGCCTTGGACAATGCAGCTTTAACCTGTGCTGCAGTAATGTTGGGTGCCTGGCATTCTTCCGGTATTATAATTGGTCCTTTGGGGGGGGGGAGGGGTAAATTTTGCACTGAATCTCTGCCATTATGTTGGCAATATCTGTTGGCTCAGTATAGGAGGTACCATTGTTCAGTAACTCGGAGCAAATCTGGGTATTGCTGTGGAGATTCTTGATAAAACTGTAGAAGGCTTTGTGTTTGCTTTTAGTGTCTGTTGCAATTTTGCCTTCATAGCTAGCTTTAGAGGTTTTGATGAGAGATCTCAACTTTTTCTTGAGGCTAATAAGGGAGTTTCTCCAGTCTTGGGACTTCACCTTTTTCTGCAACAGTTTCTTCCTTCTGTTGTAGAGTTTAATGGCAGGGGACCACCAGATTGGCTTTCTTTTTTTGGAGGAGAGCATCTTGGTTTTGTTGGATATGGCTAGTTCCATGCATTTATGTACGTGTTCATACATTGGATTGGTGTATGATTTGGCAGTCACGCACCTATTTTCCATTTGCATGGGTGCTGTGAAGTTAGCCACTTCATTTTTAGGACCCCAAAGTTAGCTTTGGAGAAGTTTTTCATGGTGGTTACCTTTGCTGGTAGTGTGGGTGAGATGTGGAGTTCCATGATAATTAGTTTGTGGTCGGATGTAACCAGGGAGGAATTGACTATTGGGGTTGAGCAACGGTTGCCCGTGTTATTAATAACCAGGTCAAGGATGTTGCTTCCTCTAGTGGGGATAAGAATGAGCTGGTCCAGTGCATTGGAATTAATGAATTCCAAGAAGAGTTGGGCAAGAGTATTGGTGCACGAGTAGTTTTCCCAGTTGATGGAAGGGTAGTTGAAATTACCCAGTATGAGAGTGTTGGGTTGGACCCTAATAGTTTCCAGGGTGCTTAGGAATGTGGAGTGAGAGTCTTGGGACATGGTTGGAGACGTATAGCAGGCTACGACCTGAATCGCCTTCTTACCCACTGTTGTTTGTACCTGAAGTATCTCCGATGCATTATGCTGGACTTCTAGTCTGGAGGTGTGCATATCCTTTATGAATATGGAGACGCCACTGTCTTTGGAGCTTCAGTCTATGTTCTGGGGCCAAAAGGTGTGGAATGAGTTATAGCCTGGTAGCACAGGGCTACTTGCTGCTTTAAACCAGGTTTCCGTTACAGCACAAATGTTGATGTTCTCCATTTTGAGGAGTTTTTCGAGCAAGTGCATCTTGAGGTTTAGACTTCTAGCGGTGAGCAGCACGACCCTCCGATAGCAGTTATTTATAGTTGTTATGGTGTTAATTTGATATTTTGAACACCGCCTAAAAAGGCACTATAGCAGTAGCAAGAGCATTAGCCAGTATCCAAAAACCTAGGGGTGACAGATGGAGGCAAGCTCTGGCAAAGCATCAAGGTCTGTCAATCATGTCATCCCAAGCAGACAGATACTGGATCACCTTAGAATGACACCAGAAACTTGGCCAATTGTTGAAGTCAGTCATTTTCCTTGTACTGAGGTATCATTCTGGGCAATGGTAGGATGCTGCTCAGGGCTAGGGTCATTCCTCCCTGGGCCACATAATCTGAGAGCTCCTCCATGTCTATTTTCTTGTAGTCCAGGGAGGTGCATCTCAGGTCATTCACACCCACATGGACGATGATCGAGTCATACTTGTACTTGTTGTGGAGTGACCTGAGTGCGTGTGTTGTGTGTCAGATCCTGGCACCCGACAGACAGCTGACTGTTACTGTCTCCTTATTCAACCTAGTGAATGGGACATCAGTGTGCCACACTATCAAGTCACCTATGATTAGTGTATTGGGCAAGCTGTTTTGTCTTATGGGCTTAGGTTGAGGGGCACACTGTGTAGGTGAGCTATGTGTCTTGTGATTTGTGTTGAGGTGGTAGAGTGCATTTCTGATTTGGAGGTCTCTGCAGTTTGAGTAGATTTTTGAGATTCTCCATGAAGGTGGGGGTGTGGTTTGTGTTTTTATATGAGAGCTGTGATGGTGGGTGTTCTAGAGGGCTGTGTTCCATGTGGTGTGGTGCAGGTGTTGACCTTCTTCTCTTGACCAGCTATTCCAGTCTTGGCTGGAGAGTGCATGTCTTCCAGTTTGGATATATAAGAGCATCTCTCACAAGTCTGAGTGTTGGGAGGTAAGAGGAGAGGGCTGTCTGTGTACATGAGGCAGTTGCTACACTGCCTCTGCCCAAGTTCATCAGGTTAATACGAGAAAGCACAGGGAACTGACCTTTAGACATGCCAGGAGGGAATGGTCATTAATAAGTACTGGAGCTGATTATTATAGGACATTTAGTGCTGTTAGCACTTGTGTGCTACAATAATTGCTAGAAGAAGCCAGATGAAGTGCTAGGCGAATAAACTAGTTAAATGCAAGAGAGAAGAGAACTAGCAAGATCTAAGGGAAAGATTGAAGAGCAGACTTTCTGGCACCGGTAATAGTTTATCCTCGCTTAATGGCGCTGCACGGCATGCAAACCCGGGCTTTTAAAGCAAAAAGTTGAAAAGGAGCTAGAAACCACCACTCTTGTGGTAGATAGGCTACCTAGTGCTTACCACTCCCACTGATAAGCTGAGAGGCTTCCCTCTAATGCAGAAAGATCTGGGGAACTCAGAAACTACAATACAGTCCTGAATACAACAAATCTGTATTTGGACTACTATAGTAACAGGAAAGGCGGGAAAACAAACTAGAACTTTTTTTAAGATAACAATAGCAAACGAGCAAACTGATTTAAACAAATTAACTAGTAAAAAAGCTCAAAACTGAGCCTTGTTCCAGCAGTCTTCAATCAGACAAGTTCTAGCTGCCCACTACTGCCACTAGGGTGCAGGGGAACCTTCTCCAAAAAAAGATGGCTTGGATTAGTGCTAAAGTTATACAAACAAAGCTAGATTCAGCAGGTCTGAATCTAGTCTATGCTACAGCAAACAAGGTGCGCCAATTTCAGAAAGAAACAGTTCAAATAAGCAGGCACAATAAGCTTTTAACCAAAAATTCCCAGCTCAGAAAGGCAGAATCTACCCTCTCCTCACACAAGAGTGCAGACCACAAAACCTTCTTAATGTAAAATAACTGGCCTGAAGCCCAAGTGCTTAAACCAGACCCAAGAAACTTTTAGAATAACAGACACAGCCTTCAATCAGCAACTCACAACTTAGAAGGATGTAAGGTACCTGTCCTGCCACAAGAGTGCAGACAACAAACCTTCTTAATGTAAAACAACTGGCCTGAAGCCCAGGTGCTTAACCCAAAAGGCTTAGAATAACCGTTACAATTTAATCAGGCTACTAACAAGCAGTAATAAATGCAGCAGAATAAATGCAATTGAGTGCTTTTAAGAACAGGCAGCAAAAGCAAAATAAAGTAGGAAGAAACAAAAATACAGTAAAAGCAGATGAATAAAAACAGTAGCAAACGAGCAGACTGATTTAAACAAATTACCCAGTTAACCAGTAAAAAAGCTAGCTCAAAACTGAGCCCTGCTCCAGCAGTCTTCAATCAGACAAGATCCAACTGCACACTCCTGCCACAAGGGTGCAGGTGAACCCTCTCCAAAAAAGATGGGTTGGATCAGTGCTTAAGTTATACAAACAAAGCTAGATTCAGCAGGTTTGAATCTAGTCTATGCTACAGAAAACAAGGCACACCAATTACAGAAAGAAACTGTTCAAATAAGCAGGCACAATAAGCCTTTAACCAGAAATTACCAGCTCAGAAGGACAGAATCTATCCTCTCCTCCCACAAGAGTACAGACCACAAACCTTCTTAATGTAAAACGACTGGTCTAAAGCCCAAGTGCTTAAACCAAAAGTTTAGAATAACAGTTACAATTTAACCAGGCTACTAGCAACCTGTAAATGCAGCAGAATAAATGCAATTGAATATTTTTAAGAACAGGCAGTAAAAGCAAAATAAAGTAGAAAGAAACGCAAATACAGTAAAAACAGATGAATAAAGTGCAATTTTTTTTTGGTTAAATGAGAAGGGATGAAACACGATAATTTAAGGTTGATTAAATTAAGGGAGTGGGCCTTCCCAAATGATCTCTCTCTACTCAGTAGAATAAGCTGATGAGATGGGACTGGAAGGAGTGTCCAAAATGAGATTTATAGTAGGGGTGCACAACTCAAAAGCCACCAAATTTAAGAACACAACAAGGACTGGGCCGGTGGGTGCGGAACTCTTAACAGAAACCTTAAAACAAAATAAATGTAATACTTGAATAAGATACAAAATAGAAGTGATCAAACCTTAAATAAAGAGCTTCAAATCAAAATTAAATACAGAGATGAGTGATACTTAGAGCAATGCAGACCACACAAACACTTCAGATAACTCTAAATAAAAGAACAGTGATGTCTCTTAGCTCCTCCCACTAGTTAACTGATGCTGTTCACAGTTTGCAAAGGAATTCTTGGTAGCTTTTTTTAATTGACCCTAGCCAAGAACTCTTAAAACAAATGTATTACTAGAATAAGATACAAAATAGAAATGAGCAAACCTTAAATAAAGAGCTTCAAATCAAAATTAAATGCAGAGATGAGTGATACTAACAGCAATGCTGGCCACACATGCATAGTTTTTGACAAAGGTCAGTTTCCCTTACAAGCCTATCCTTTGTTTTGTCATTTCATAATTCTGTCTCTTATTAGAGAATCGTACTGTTATTCAGCTCAGTGACACAAGTACCTGTACTCTGTTTGGGATCTTGTGTTTTTGTAAAGAACACATGTAGTAAATGTCAAGTTTTTATCTGGACTGACAAGAACTAATTTATTTTCACTTCAAGTGCTGCTACATTGTCATTCTGTATTGTAAGCAAATAGTTTAGTTCTTCCGTGCCTTTCCCCCCCCAGCAGCAGGAATACAGCCTACTGGATCTTTTCATGGTTTTCAGCTAACTGCTTTGCAGTGCAGAATAAATTAGCTTTTTGTGTTTGAAGCTTCTAGTTTTCTGCCAAATTTCTATGTAATAAAAGAAATCCTGGTAGTTGCAATTTAGACACATTTCCATCAGGAGTGATGCTTGCTACTTACAAACACAGAAACTCTCAAACGTTAACATATTCCTTCACTTCTGCTGATGTAATTCTTCATTTCTGGTTGATATTTCTTCATTCTGACCCATGTCATTTAAGGTGCCTGCATTAAATAACAGACCGATATACTGTAGCTGTGATCTAATCTTTCATCATCATCTTCATTAGCTTCCTCTTTTCCCACTTTCTACAAGGGGTCAGGGTATGATGTTAACTGTTACCATCTCTGTTGATTCAATGCTACACTCCTGCCTTCTTCGAAACTCATGCCCGACTGTCACAGAGCTTCTCTCACACAATCTGTCCACCTCTTTGCTGGACATCCTCTTTTTCCTCTTCCTGTCTCTCCCAAATCTTCACCAGATTTTCTGCTTTTCTGCACGTGTGTCTGAGCCACTGTAATCTGCACTCTCTGATCTTTTCTGCAGTTGGTGCTACTTTGGCTTCTGCTCTTATGTCGTTATTTCTTTGTCTGTCGCACAGTGTGCATCCTACCACCCTTCTCAGGCACTTAATTTCCATCACTTCTAGTTTCCTCATCCGCTGTGCCTTTGCTGCCCATGTTTCTGTCCCATACAGTAGTACTGGTCACACCACTGTGTTGTACACTTTACTTTTCAGCTTCCTTAGCATTCTTGTGTCATAAACTACACCTGACACTCTATGCCAGTTGGCTGCAGCCCCTCTTATTCTAGGTCTGACTTCATTCAGACTTCCCTTCTCCTCAACCACCCCTCCCAGATATTTGAAATTATTAACCTGTTCCACTATCTTCCCTTCTATCTTAATTCTCAGCTTCTTCTGATTTCCCGAATTTGCTGCCATCATAACTGTCTTAGCTTAGTTTCATCCCATGTGCCTTCAGTTTTGCATTCCAGTTCCTTATGCTTTGCTGAAGTTCTTGCTCGGAGTCTGCCTGTAATATGACATTGTCTGCATATAGCAATTTTGTTGACCTGTTCAGTCCGACCTGTTTGCTAATATAGTCCATCACCAGTATGAACAGCAGTGGGCTCAGAGCTGAACCCTGGTGTACACCCACTCCATTTGGGAACCCTCTGTGAGACCAAATACTGTTTGTACTTAAGCTTTTGGGTCTTTGTACAGAGCCTGCACTAATTATACCAATATTTCTGGGACTTCGAACCACCACAGTACTACCCAAATTAGCTTTCTCGGGACTTTGTCATATGATTTCTCCAAGTCTAGGAATGCCCAGTTGGACTTTTTCTTCATCTCTAGCTTCTTTTTAACTATCTGTCTCACTGCAAACACTGGGTCAGTTGTGCTACATCCTGATCTGAATCCAAACTGCCCATCTTCCATTCTACTACTTTGTGTGTCAATTTATTAGTCACCCTCTCCAGAACTTTCTTGCAATCGGACAGGAATTTGATGCCTCTGTTCTGCCCACAGTTATGGATGTCCCCTTTGTTATTGTACACTGGCACTAGTATTCTTATTCTAAGGTCATCTGGGATACACCTTTCTCTCCATACTGCTATCAGTACCCTCAAGAGCCATCTCTCCCCTATCTCATCCAGCATCTTTATCCTATATGTTGTGACCTAATCTGAGCCTGCTGCTTCCCTGACTTCATTTTCCTTAGTGCTGTTCTTATTTCTAGGGTGGGCTTCTCCTCTTCTCTCATCATAGGCTGTTTCTGGGGCAGTACAGCTTCTGTAGGGTGTTCTCATTCAGAAGCTGTTCGAAGTACCCCTTCCATCTGCCTTTGATGTCCTGTGGACTGGTGAGCAGATTATTGCTGGCATACCTTATGAAGGGTATCTAACTATCTTCTTTAACTTTCTGTCTTTGCCTTGCAACCTGATATAATTTTTGTGCCACCTACGGAGTCACTTTCCAGAAGTTGGTAGAGTGCCTCTGATGCCCCGTTCT
Organism: Protopterus annectens; assembly: GCF_019279795.1. Taxonomy (NCBI): domain Eukaryota; kingdom Metazoa; phylum Chordata; order Ceratodontiformes; family Protopteridae; genus Protopterus; species Protopterus annectens. The sequence continues at coordinate 578,053,909 of NC_056732.1, forward strand.
TTTCTATTGCAACTCCTTTATTAGCCAAACAGGATTCCTTCCTAGCCTGGTCTGTTTTTTCTATCTCCCACATTTTTCTCCACTCCTTCTTTCTTTTGATGGCTTTCTGGACTTCTGCATTCCACCACCAGCTTTCCTTATGTACCGTATTTCCGTACCTGGTTCGGCCACATATCAGTTCTGTAGTTCTCACACATTCTGTTTTTGAGGCGCTGCCATTTCCAACTCTCTACCTATTTCCTCCTCTTCTTGGGGTGCTAGAGCTTGAGTAATTCCTTGAACTGTTGTACTTTCTCTCCAGTCAACTTCCAGGTCTTCAACCTGGTCTCTGACCTTAGAGCCTTCTCTGATCATTGCTTGCAGGTGATTGTGGTAAGTGATGGTTTATGCTGTGGGCTGACTGTTTCCTTGGGGATGACTTTGCAATCATTGATTCTACCTCAGTGCCCTTTCCTTACTAGGAGGAAGTCTACCTGTGTTGCATGCTGGACATTCTTGTATGTGATCTTATTATTGTCTGTCTTTCTGAGCCATGTGTTGACTACTTTCAAGACATTTGCTAGACAGAAGTCTAGAATGGCCTCTCCTTCTTTACTCCTGTTGCCTGACCCATGTGGACCTAGGCAGTCCTCCTATCCTGTTCTGTCTGTCCTAATATGTGCATTTAAGTCGCCCATTATCAGCACCAATTCATGTTGTCCCGCTTTATAGTAATTCTCAGTTCATGTTTGGAAGGTTGATTGTTTTACATCCAGCTTTCACCCAGGGCTTCTGGGATTTATGGTGGGCACACACTGGCCAATAGAGACACATACACCCTTCCCACCATTAGCATGGATCCCTGGCATAGGTTGGAGTAGGCCGGATCCTCAACCCACGTATCACCGGTAACTACCCATGCCCATTTTGTTGACATTAGTCAACATGACCGAATCACCTAGAGTCATGTTTCACACCGTTGAGCAGTTAGCCCTGCCACAGTGCACAGTCTATGATCAGGGTTCTCCTATCTTGAGGAAACTGCGCACAACAGTAGATGCCCAAAGCGGTTTGTCTGTACAACTATTCCCCCTATAGGGCACCATATAGAGTATGTGCTGCTGCTAACAGCTCCATTCATTAGTGAGTTTTCGATGGAAACACTCAGCATGTTTTTTGGAGGTGGGAAGAACCCCACAGAAACACAGAGAGAACATGCAAACCACAAACGGGCAATGGACAGAGGTCATGATCGGACCTTGTGCATGGGAGGAACAGACCTTAACCCTTATGCCAACTGGTCTAATCTTTATGAGCTCTATAGTTTGACTGTCTAGAAGCTAGGGTGTACCATGTGACTAAGCTAATCATTGAGGCTAGCTTCTTAAAGCTGTATAGCCATATGTGAGATAACTGCTGTGCTTATACCAGAGTCAGGAAAACATGTTCTGTAGCATATCTGTTGAGCAGGTTCTTGAACCACTTTGTACCTTCACTGATGCAGCCAGTTTCTGAAAACAGCACATTGTTTTATAGTTTTTAGGCAAGATCCAGAAAAACTTAGTTAAATTGTTTCTTGAAAAATCAAAGGGTCAGAAAAATCTCAGCTACTCAGAAAAGCATCAGGCGCTGTCCTGAAGATGATTAATAATAGACAATCTAGTCACATACTGAATAATGATTTGAAACAACAGTCAAATATTTTTTTCCTTATAATTTCTGGTGTTGGCAGTCTAACTTGAATGCATTTCTGCTTTCTGTGTATCCTGTATATGTTCTCCATTCTTGTTTCCCATTAGATGTATTTCAAGTCTTGCATATTTTTAAGAAACCAGAAATAAAACATCCTTAGTTAGAACTCACAAGATATTGTATTTACACTTCAGCTTTTGTCTGTCTTGGAATATGTACTTCAACAGAATGTTTTTAATTTGTATGTTTAAGAAACAGCAGTTTTACAGTGGTATTAGTATTCCCAATTTACACTAAAGAGATTATTGTCTTCCAGTTTCTATTTAATTTTATTTAACTTGTTTTCCGTCTTCAAAATGTACTTATGTGACTTGATATCAGAGATAATTCCTTTGATGTACTGTCAAATCCAGGTTGAAAAGGATAACCATATCATTCAGTTTTTAAACTGTCTAGTCAGTCTTCCCAGAACTTCAAGAAGTCCTTTGCATATCCTCTGTTTTTGGACAAAGTAGGATAATGTATATGCTAGAAAATGAGTCATGTTGTCAAAGACTGGTAAAGTTAAAAAGATAAGCTCTGACATTTGGCGGCCATCATCACACAATTTCAGCAAATGGGTGTTTTCTTCCACAGTTTGCAGCATTCAGATATAAGAAATTAGGCGAACATTTCTTACATTAGCACATTAAATATGCCGCACAATATTTTATGCTGGGGTAATTTATGTTGATCAGATTCCTGTGTATCATCTTGACGAGAAAAGATAGTAAGCCTTTTCTGTCTGGTTTATACCCAAGCATGATTTCTTTGAAACCTTCAGTTAAAACATTTTCATTAGTCTGAAATCTTTATGACTAGGCACACGTGGAAAGTACTGTTTTTAACGTATTTAAAACAGTGTAAGCAGAATTCAAGCAGCTAAATATGTTTACTACATCTTTGAAGCTGCCCAGTATGGTCCTCTGATAATCAATCTTGTGTCTTAATTGTTGCTTTGAAGAGTAATCTGATAATCTGTCTAAAAATGTATCTATCAATATATTAAAATTGACCCTTCTTAAAAATTACAAAATACATGTTTGCATTAACTTTATCCATCTTGTCGAAAACGGATGCAGTTGATGAGATCACCCACAATAGGGCCATACAAATTGCCTAGAATTTTGGTGGTATCTGTTTGGATCAGTGTTAGTACACTTCTCCCCTCCTTTGTCATTCCATGCACCAAATTTGGAACATTTTAAGGACTAGTTAACTTTGATGCGTTAGCACAACTGGTCATTCTCAAACCATTCCATTTTGGATTTTTTTTTTGTCTAAATGTTACTTTTTTCATGTGACAAGACTTTGTTCACTCTTATAAATGCATAAGAACTGCATTCAGTTTAATTTGAGTAGGTAATCCTTTAACTTTACAAGTAAGCAAAGAAGTACCTATTAACTGTTGTACTCCTTGTGCCTTCTTGTGCGTTCAGATGTCTAATGTAAATCTAATCTTGTGCTGAATAAAGATGCTAACTGAGTTAAGCAGGTTATAGAAGAAAAACTCTCCCCTCCAATGATAAAAGTTGTATGTATTAAAAAAAAAAAAACCTGAACAAGAACACCCTCACTACGTATGTATTCCATTGAAAATAAAGGCCCAGAAAAGAAAAAAAAATACAGGTCATTGTCATAATCCACCACTATGCTCATTTTCCATGGTTTGTTCCCAGCATTAGATTTGCATGTCATTCTTTTGCCTGTTGCAGTTAGGGTGGTGCAAAAATAGTGCGAGTTATAGCATCTTCAGTAAGGTAACAGATTTTGAATTTGTATAAAAGAAGCTCATGCAACTAGTCTTGCACTGTTTTTGTGGCTGAGATGCAAAATAGGCCCCACCACCACCATCATTGCTCATACCTACAGAATTAAAACCATGCCTTTAGCTTTTTAGCTTTGTGATTCCACTAGGTAATGCATGCAAGAGTATCATCTTTTTTGGATCTGGTAAATTAACATGTGGTGATAAGTAGAAAAACAAAGCGAGCACTCCTGGAACCACAGATGTCAGCATATTCAGAATATTTTTATGATTGCATTTCATAAATATGAGTTCAGGGAGGTCCTTTTTAGTCAGTGTGAAGGGATTGGTTTATTAATTAATGCTCTTGCAGGATGTTCTTAAGAGTGTTTCCTGGATTTGCTCTTATCTGATGAAGTTGAGAAGGTTGTTGACAAAAGCGCTTTATCTATTTGTTATTTTGGTTTAATAAAGTGTTTTTACCTCTCCTAAAGTGTTTTGTGGCCATTTACTGCAAGGATTTACTTGAGTTGCTGAAGTGTGTGGTTCCAGGAGTGCTGACTTTGTTTTTCTACAGTTTGTGGACTTTTGTGCTTATGTGGTGATAAGTCATTTAAAGACTTGAAAAGCTGCAGCTATTATTGTTTACCATGTATGTAACAAGTGTAAATCAATATTGTTTGATATATATAAGTTCATATGTGCATAGCAGTTGTGCAGTGTGGTTGGCCATTAACAGACTATCCAGTGTAAGCCCAATACACTTGCCTACAGATTGCCGCTTTAAACTGACTTGTTTGATCAACCATTAACTTTGCAGAACCTTAAGGGACTTCCATCACACTCAAAAATACTGATATCTTTTAAGTTTGCAGTACAAAATCATGGTTCACAGCTCTGTGGACATTGTAACTTGATTACTTTGAATAAATATGCACTGTGCATTATTCTGGTCTCGTGAATATTGCAGCAGTTTATATTGTAATGTGTGATTGACTGAAAATGTGGCTGTGAGTCTACATGTTATAGACCTTAGGCAAGGAATAGAACCTTTGGTATCTTCATTCATGGGTATAAGGGTAGGCAAAACAAGTGCACAATGGCCCTCTTTCAAGGGATGCTTTCATCATAGCTGCAGAAGTAGGTCACTCTTCCATTAAGTAAACACCGAACAACTGAAGAATTGATTTGACTAAATCTACTATCCGGAGCAATTTCTGCCAGACGTTTAACTAGAGAATGCTATTCCTTTTTGTTTGTTTCTTTGAGCTTTTTCTCAGTCATATTAACCATATGAAATTTATTTCAGTTTTGCAACTTTCAGGAATGAAGAAGTTAATATTATTGCCATTTTTGTTTTTATTTTACAGTTTGTTTACCAGGATAGTCCATTGGGCCGAAGGAGCCCGTTTGCAATGGAGTCCTGGGGAGAAGAGCTCCAACAAGGTTAAACAAATGATAAAGTAATTAGACAATCACACCAACAAAATGTTGCAAAGTATATAAAATTTGTAGTATCGAATGAAATAAGCCATGTACTAACAAAAGAAATAATAGTACAAAATGCTTTTACAGGGCAATCAAAGGTACTATCTATCATATATATATTTACATAGTCTACACAAGTGAACTTCAAGTCGGATTACAAAAGGAACAAGAAACAGAGACGAGGGAAATTAATGCCTTATAGGTAGAGTGAAGATACAGGTATAGAAAGAAAGAAGTAAGGAGCATAGATGTAGGTGAAAAATTATGTAAGAAACTAGACAGTAGGGATCAGGGATGTGAAAACTGAAAAAAAACATTTGGTGGGGTGTGGAGAAGTAGAGGAGAGAGATCAGAATTATGAATAATTAACGAAAAGAGATTGGTAGGATATGGATAAGTAGAGGAGAGTCAGGAAGAGTGGGAACAGGTGCATTCCCAGGGGGATGAGAAGTGGGAATGGAGCAAGGTTTTAAAGGTGGAGTGGTTGGTGGTGGTACGAATTTGTGGAGGAATGGAATTCCAAAGTTGGGTAGAGAGAAGGACAAAAGGAATTTGCTTGGCGTTCGAGCAGGTTTGTGTACTTCGAGTAGGTTTTGATTGTTTGACCTGAGTAGTCATTCAGGTTGATGCAGTTGAAGGGAGGAATCAAGGGAAGGGCAGAGAAAGGGTTTAAAGATGAGTTTATGTGTATAAGAAAGTTAGATGAAGGAGAGATGTTGGGGTAATTCAAGCCAATTTAGTTTGTGAAGGGCATTACAGTGGTGAATGGAGGATTTAGCTCCAATGGCAAATTTTGAGAATTTGTTATAGCAGGAAGTTAGTTTAATCTTTAGACCGGATTGGGGATAAGTAAGTAGGGGGCCACCATACAAGAGGGGAGGGTATGAGGTAGGACGTAGAAAGGACATGTTTGGTTGAGGGAGTAAGGAAGCAGTTGTGATGGTAGATTAAGCTTAGTTTTGGTGGGTTTTCTTTATATTTGTTTGGAGATCCATGTCAAATTTAAGCTGTTTGTCAATAGTGACACCTAGTAGCTTTGTATGTGATACGATTTCTAGAAGGGTCGTATTTTGGCTAGTCATAGAGAAAGCGTTAATTTTGGATTTGGAAGCATTTAGTGCTAGATGATTGTTTAACGTCCAGTTCTCTGTTGATAGGCTTTTTGGGTTCGTTTCTGTAGTATGGGGAGGGTTTCAGCAGAGCAGATTATCATAGAGTTGTCTGCATATTGGACAAGCTTGGCATTAGTAATACACTGGTGGAAGTCTTTTATAAATGTATTAAATAGTAGAGGGCATGATATGGACCCCTTTGGTACTCCTGTGAGGGTGTTAAGGAAAAGAGAAGTACAGTTTTTTTTTTTCCACTTGACCAATTGCTGCCTATTGGAGAGGTAACTGGAGAACCAGTTGATAGAGGAGGTGGTTATGTTAAGATGACAAAGTTTAGACAAGAGTTGGCAGTGTGAAATTGTATCAAAGGCCTTTGATAAATTGAGTAGGAGGGTAGATACAATACTGCTGGAGTCGCATGCAGAATTGACAACTTTGAGGAAGGAGAGTTAAGCGGTGGTGGTGCTGTGTCCAGGCCTGAAACCGTGTTGTATGGGGGTAAGCAGAAAGTTATCAAGTAGGTAGGGTAGTAGTTGTAAATGAATGCATTTTTCTAAGATTTTTGAAATGGGGTGAGACTGGCAATTGGCCGGAAGTTAGAGATTTCAGTATTGTTTTCCCCTTTATGAAGGGGGATAATAAAGGCTTTCTTCCGGAGTATCGGTACATAGGATTCTTGGATTGACCGGTTTATTAGAATGGAGATGGGGAAGGCTATGCCATTGGCAGTTAGCTTAAGGAAGATAGATGGAAGGTCATGAGGGGCATTTGAACATGGCTTCAAATTATGTAGGAATTTTTTTATGGTAGTGATAGGAACAGCTTGGAGAGTGAAAGGATGGAGTTGAGAAGTTTTGTTGCTCAAAGAAGGTGAATTAAGGGAGAGAGGAGATTGTGGGCTAGGTATATTATTTTTTCCTCATCTGAATTCTGTGAGTTTGAGTAAGGGTTCCAACCTGCACCTGAAAGCTTCTGACCTCAAACTTTTATTACTTTGAGTCTCTAGTAATTTAGAGGACATTGTATTTTGCCTTTGTTTTGAGGTCGTGACATGTTAACTGAGGCTAATTCTTCACTGATTTATATGTGTTTAATCTGTTCTTCAGTAAAGGTTGCATGTGATAGTTAAGCAGGTTTCCATTTTTTTCCAGAAACATATGTCATTTGCTGCAGTGAACCTGAAGGTTTGGGAAACCTTGTAACAAATAAGATTGCCAGAAAGTACAGCTGTGCTTCAAAACTACATGCACTTAATTTCAACTAGAATGTCAAAGCTTTACTTTTCCTAAATGGTATGCAATCTGTTGCTGTATTTAACAAGTGTCCTGCAGTTTTAGGTGCCAATTCCAAATTCTCTGGACCTTTGTAATTTTGATAAAATCTAGGCATTAAAAGGTCATTTATATTTGAAGTGCCTAGGAGTATTTCCAGTTGATATGCTTGGGTTAATCCATTGAGCTCTTACAGGGGCACTACCTTCCACTAAAAACCTTTTAACTTTTTGTCCTTATGATAAAGAGTTAGGTCTTTCTTCTTTTTTGAGCAGGGTGGAAATTCTAAAATTATTGTACCTCACCCAGTTCCTCAGATCATTGGCTTTGCTTCCTGTCTCTGCGAGTGTATGATCGGTACTCCATTCTCTGATTGCACGTTGTACAGACAGGCCTTCACAATGCTTTATTAATGTTCAAAATATTGTAGCTGTATTTCATAGTTGTAACATTTTTTTATACAAGGATTTTCCATTTCACTGGCTTGCCGTGGCTTTGGTGAGCTGTGACCATTGCTCTTATAGCAGTGGCATTTTCTGTAAGCTTTCCTGTATTCAATAGCATAGTTCTTCGCAAAGATTACACTTTTAGACAATGATACTGCTAAATATTGGAAAAATGCTTACTTCACACTTAACATTGCTCCTGCATTCTTAAGTGAGGTTAAAATAAAATTAACCATTTTACGTATGGGAAGAGAGCACACTGGCTCAGGACGTCCTCTTCCTATGAGTGCTTATGTGTAACCCGCCTCCCACCAGGACTTCATCCTTACTTTCGCACTACCACTATAGCCTGTTTCTCTAACAATTTTCCTTTGTTTATTTCTGTCTAAACACCATCCCTTCCTATCCAGTCCATTCCCTACATACTGTTGTAGCTGTTATCCCTAGAGTACTTGTAGGCTTTCTACTTCATTTCCATTTCCTCTGCACCGACTCTCAAAATCCTGCTCTGTGTATGTTAAAACACATTAACCATAATGTAGGGTACAGTCCCAAGAGCAGTTATTTTCACAATAATACTTCCTCATTTGCTTCACCGCCACCATTCGCATTACACAGTATGATGCTGTTGACGAGGAACTTTAACTTTTTTTAATGCTGGATCAAAGACTTTTATTGTGTGCATTGCATCTCAAATAGAATTCCTTTACATTGAATCTCTTGAATTTCAATACATGCATTCTTGTAAGGTTGAGCTTGGGGACAGTGTGCTTTATCTTAGATAGAATCAACATTGACTGGAAGACCGTACAAAATATGATTATGTCTCTAAGAGACCACATAGCAGAGCTATGATGATACTTGCTTTGGGTTGGGAATTGCTCAAAGTAGATTCTGATTCTAGTATGTACTAAGCTGCCTGAGAAATGCCATTTTGTAGTGCTTCTTGAGTATGCTTTTATATACGTTTCCCTTCTTGTTTGTAAGATGTACTGCTTAATCTGTTCGCTTGTAGCTTTTGTGAAATATTGTAATAGAATGGTTTGACAATATCTCCACAAATTTGGAATTTCATGTAATTTTGCTTCATTTTTGCCGATACACTGAAGACATATGCAACAAAATTCTTTTCTGAATCTTGATGTTTCATTATCTAATATATGGCGAACAGATGGAGCCTCAGCATAGTGTTCGGGGTCAGTCTTCTATTGTCTGTGAAGAAACCGTTATAATTGTAAGTAGTGTGCAACATTTCTCATTTGTTTGTGTATAATGGCAGGGATATGATAACCAGGTGATGGCATTTAATTTACGTCTCCTCTTTTTATCCTGGGTGATTTTATTTCCAAGGGAAATTGAAGGATTTGTTTACTTTATTGGGGTAAAATTCATGTTTAAGGTAGACAGTCAGTTATTTTTTCACCAGGATTCTTTTTTCAGATAGTTTAATACTTGAGTCTTCATTTTTTTATTTTTTTTTTGCCATGAATAAAGTTTTATTTTTTGTCCTGTGGTCATTATCTGTTCATAGTCAGGTTTTCTTTTGGTCAAGTACATTGTGCCATTATTCTTTGTGCATTACTATTTGAAGGGTACAAACGGTGCACAGGGTCTGCTGTGGTGTATGAGCTTTACTAAACAGACTGTACTGTTTAGGAACGCTGCCTCCATGTAGACTTTTTTATAGGTAAATGTCAAGAATGCTGTTGGTTTATCAGAACTGAAAAGGCAGGTGGGGTGTAACTGGACCACCTAAGGCTGTGGTAGATGAATAGTTACTAATGGCTCCTTGGGAGGTGGCCTGAAATCCTTGAGCAGGAAAGAATAGCGTACATCAGGTGGCAGCAGTAATTCTAGAAACTGGGTTTAGTCAGTCATTGAAACAATACCAAACCCCTATTACCTTTCAGTTTAGTATGTATTATGCCATTGTTAGCATGTTTGTTAATGAGGGAGATCTATAATTCACTCTATCTTATATTTAGCTGCTGCTAAGGTATTCCTGTTTGAATATATCCACTTTGATCACGTGTCCATGGTGGTGAGAAAATCCGTCTATGCAGTACAACATATAAGTAAGGGCATAGCATCCTGATCTAGGGAGACCATAGTCCCACTACACTCAGCCCTCATTAGAACAGTAGTAGAGTACAATCCACCCTTCATCATTTTACAGGACCAGGCATTTGCAACAGCTGGAGCGACCACAGAGGTTCCTCACTAAAACAATGCAGGGTGTAAATAATGTGTCCTTTGTGGCCTACCTCAAAGCCCTATTCCCTTACTCTCTCATACAGATTACTGAGAGGTGATCTATGCCTAACCTACAAGGCATTCTCTAATCCAACCCTGATGGATATGCTACACATTTGAAAAAAAAAAAAAAAAACAGCACTAAAATTACCTGATCAAAGAATTTAAATCCTGTGACATAAAACATACTGGAAGGAGACTTTTGTGTTTGAGATTACCCCTTCACTGAAAAGAAGAGTTTTTCCCTAAGCCCATTCAAATACAGTTTGGACCGATGGATTGGAAATCACAAATTCACCCCCTGGCTTTGTCACCTGTGTCCCTTATGGACAGATGCAACTTGTAGATGCTCTGAGGCACAAACCCATACCAAAGCCATTCTAGTCCTTGGGCATTGATAATTGAGGCATAAATGATTACGCTTAAAAAGGCTGTTGGGCCATTAGCCTGGTAACTTTCTGTGATTACCATCCTTTCCCTTTGGCAGAATTTCGGGTTGTAGATTATCTTAACTGACACTTCACTTCGACCTTCACTATCTTTTGGTCGGTACTTGTTTCTTAGTTTGAAGATGTAGGTTATAAATCCTGTACTTTTTATGCAGAAATTGTAAATATTATTTTAAAATGTCTTTTATAGTTGTAGCTAGTGCTTAGAGTTTATCTAACACTGATTTGGACAGACTTCACAAACTTTTACAGGGAAAACTGATTTGTTATACTTTTAGTAAACAGGTAAAGGGCACATTTTCCTACTGATCACCGCTGAGAGAAACTATTAATTATTTATTTATTTAACATTTAAAATTTATTTATTTTTGTTTATCTGTAGTATCTCTTCTGTTGTGTTTAAGGATGAAACTGAAAATACCAAGCATAAAGGGTGTAGATACCAGTGGCATCATTAAGAATTCAAAAAGCATGCTATCCATTTTATTTTTTTACAATAAATAAGTTATAAAAAGTAAATTACTTGTGACATGAGGCTACTTTATGGCAAACTTTTTAATAATTTATTGAGAAAAAATACTTGGCATATTTTGAAATCTGGAAAGGTATCTTAATACAGAGCAGTCAGGAAAATTATCAGGTATACTGAAAAAATATTTTGTATGACACAAATTAGTCTTGCGTGTCTTCTAATGAGAAGAATTATCAAATTTCAAAAGCTAGTATCGGATACGTGCTTATTCTGTTGGTGTTGGTGAGTTATTGTTTGGATTATTTTGCAGAGTTATTTATTTGCTAATTTATTTATGCTTTTCATTACTTATTTATTTGATTATTTAGTGAATTATTTTGCTTTTGAATTATTAATACTTTTTCATGACATGCGGTAAATTATTAATAACTTAATTTTGAGATTATTACAGTACAACTGTATTGTTGCAGATTATAGAACAGGTTGTTTTGCTTTTTGGTAGGAAGAAAAGCATTTACTTTTTGATAGGGACCTCGAATAGTTTTGCTGCAAGGGTGAATATTTAGTTTTCCAAATATGCATGCTTGTATATACGTACCTTTTGTAATGCATACCTTTTCAAGCAAGCGATTAAGTGACTATATGTATGCATATTGTTTTTATTACTTTTTCTGTCTTAATCTGATGGAAAGAGTATTAATTTGGAGGAGGGCAGTGCAGGTACTTTGGTCTGAAATGCATAGTCTTCATTATCCTGCTTATCTCTCTGTACGTCTCATGTTATGAGATTGTGTTTTTGCAACAAGCTTTGTCATGCTGGCCATCTTAATATTGTCTGTTAGGCGGGCAGATATCCCTGCACTTGATTGCATTGCTGAAGTAGTAGACAAGAAATCTGCAGAGGGTAAGGAACTGCTAATCCAGTTTTCATTATTCTTTAAGTGGATCTTTTGCTAAAAATCTCAACCACAATTTCAACATTCCTGTTTTTCCCTCTGGACTCAGAGTTTGCAGTGAGACTTAGGTCTGGATTCCATAACAGCACTCAGTTTCAGGAAAAAGACCAAGATACACTCTGCTTCCACTGAATTATGATCATGGGGTACAGTACTTTGTTCAAAACCAATGTAAAATGTATAGGTAAAAGCATGGCCATTTTCAAGAGAATGGAGCTGTACAGTGTAACTAATGTTTTAACTATGTTTCAAAACTGCTTCAATAAAGGTGTTTGGAAAAAAAAAAACTGCTACTGCAGACATTGTGTGTGCGGTGGTTATGCCAGCAGTGCCAGTTCTGACATACAGGTGGAGCTGCCAGGATGAGACACCAGCCATGCCAGGTGGTGGTGTGCAACAGTCCTTTCCTTCATACTCTGGGGATGACTCAAAACAGCACCCTCACCCCCACTGATTCAGACAACATTTCTATAATGCAAACTCCCACCATGCTGCCTATGTATTAAGGTCCTATACTATATGATTGCAAAGTTTTATCTGTCATGTATGCAGTATTCTGGCCAAAATACAGGTGGTGCTGTGGGGTCAAGCTTTTTGTTTTTTGGGAGCCATGCAACAAGATTAACCATATTCACCCTGTGCCAGGAACAGGTAATTGGATTCACTTATATAAAATGTTTTTTTTAATTCCATTACCAGTTCTTAGAATAGTGTTTAACTGTATAGTGTTGACAGGAGCGGCCTTAGGTCAACTGGTGCCCTAGGCAAAAGGGCTTCACGGCGCCCCTTACAACACCACTCGGTGCCCCCATCCTGGTCTCCCTACACCAGATAAATACTAGAAAAGTGCCCCTGCTACAGCGGCGCCCTAGGCAGCAGCCTAGTTTGGCCTATGCCTAAGACCAGCTATGAGTGTTGATCCTGGTATAGCTTCCCAAGCTCATTTAATTGCTGGAACCTGTGTTCTGAGAGACTGCTTTCCAAACTATCTGCAAATATACAGAGCTGAGTATATATTTTTTTTGGTTTTAGAGTTTAATTGTTGCTTAGATCTCTGTTGAAACTGTTGTCTCCCTGTTATGAGACTGCTTTCCAATCTATCTGCAAATATACAGAGCTGAGTATATTGTTTTGATTTTAAAGTTTGTACTGTTAGTTGTTGCTTAGATCTCTATTGAAACTGTTTTGTCCCACCCACCTTCCCTATTTTTGGTTTGTAGTTTAAATTTGGTGGCTTTTGCAGTTGCCCGCCCCACTGTAGATTTGATCTGAGACACTCCCCCCAGTCCCATCTCTTTACCACATTCTACCTAATAAACTCTTTCTGCACTTGCTTTTAGTGCTTTTTAATTTAATTGCATTTTTTAAACTTTGTTTGGTATAATATTGCTACATACTCAAGTGTGCTAGCTTGCACTGCATGTGAATTCTTTTTACTACTGTTTTTGCTACTTTTCTGTAAAAAAAAAAAAAAAAAAATTGTAAGCCCGTTTCCTACCTTTCCTGTAACTAGTGTTCCAGATACAGATTTGCTGTGTCCAGGACTGTATGCAAGCTTCTGAGCCCCCCAAGCCTTTCTGTGCTGGAGGGAAGCCTTCTAGCTTATCAGTGGGAGTGGTAAGCACTAGGTAACCTGTCTACCACATAAGGAGTGGTTCTGGCCCAGAAGTTGTAGTTATTGGCCGTTTGGGCAATCTCTTCCATCTCTCTCAACTTTATGATTTGAATGCCTGCATTTGCACTTGTTTCTGTCCTGTAACTCATCTAGTGCAGATACAGATTCTTAGTTTTAGCACTTAAATTTGCTTATTCATGCTCAGCACTTGTTCAGAACTTGTAAGCACTAAATAAGCTACTAATTACTATAGCACTCAACCTTCCTCATTACCTAGAGGAAAACAGTTTTTGTACTTTTTCTCTCTTGCTTAGAGAAAAACAGTTCTTGTACTCAATTTCTTCACTTATCTAGAGGAAAATAGTTTATTCAGGCATGTCCAAGGGTCAGCTCCCAGTGTTCTCTCATGTCTATCTGATGAATCTGGGCATCATGAGGCAATGAAGAAATTGCCTCATGTACACAGACAACCCTCTCCTCCTACCACCCAACACTACAACCTTTGAAAGATGCACTTATCTAACCAAACTGGAGGTAAAGCCCTCTCCAACCAAGACTGAACTTGACAGTCATGAGGAGAAGGTAAACATTTGTACCACACTGCACTCATCACATAGTCTCCCTAAATCTGCCCCACCAAAATCCACACATAGCAACAGAAAAACATTCGCAGAGGCTCTCAGTAATAATCTGTCTAAGCAACAGAGACCTCCAAAGCAGAAATACAAGCAATCTCCATCTCCCAACACGACCCAAATGACACATAGCCCACAGACTCAGTGTGCCACTCAACCACAGCCAATAAGGCAAAACAACGTACCCAACACACTAGTCATAGGTGACTCTATAGTCCGGCACACTGATGTCCCACTCACCAGGCTAAACTAGGAGAAGGTTACTGTCCGCTGCCTGTCGGGTGCCAGGATCTGCCACATAACCCACGCACTCAGGTCACTCCACAACAAGTACAAATATGACTCTGTCATTGTCCATGTTGGTGTGAATGACCGAAGACGTACCTCCCTGGACTACATGAAAAGAGACATGAAAGAGCTCTCCAATCTTGTAGCCCAGGCAGGTATGACCCTAGCCCTGAGTAGCATTCTGCCATCGCCCAGAATGATACCGCAGTACCAAGGACAAAATGACTGACTTCAACAATTGGCTAAGCTTCTGGTGTCATTCTAAGGGGATCCAGTATCTGTCTGCTTGGGATGACATGGTTGACAGACCACGATGCTTTGCCACAGATGGCCTGCACCTGTCGCCCCTGGGATTCCGGATACTGGCTAAGGCTCTTGCTGCCCCTATAGTGCCTTTTTTAGACAAGGTTCAAATAAATTCACCACCATAACAGGAACAGGCAAGCAAAAACTGTGGGTAATGCTACTCAATGCTAGAAGACTAAATCTCAAAATGCACTCACTCGAGGCACTCCTTAAAATGGAGAACATCGATATCTGTGCAGTGACTGAGACCTGGTTCAAGGCTGCAGAGAGCCCCCCTGCACTACCAGGCTATAATTCATACCACACTTTTCGGCCGTGTAACCTGGACTGAAACACCAAAGACGGAGGTGTGTCCATATTCATTAAGGATATCCACACTTCCAGGCTAGTTGCTCAGCATAATGCATCTGAGGTTATCCAAGGGCAACTAACTCTGGGGAAAACTGCAATCCAAATTGTAGCTTGCTACAGACCCCCACCATGCCCCAGGATTCCCACTCCTCTTTTTTTGATGTACTGGAAAATATTAGGGTTCAACCAAACACCCTAATAATGGGCGACTTCAACTACCCCACCATTAACTGGGAAAACTACTCGTGTACCAACTCCTTAGCTCAACGCTTTCTGGAATTCATAAACTCAAATAACCTGGATCAACGTATCCACACCCCCACCAGGGGCAACAATATCCTAGACCTAGTTATTACCAACATGAGTGACCTGTGTTCCACAACTGAAGTCAACTCCTCGTTGGTCCGATCTGACCATAAGCTAATCACCCTTGATATCCACAATCCGCCCCCACCCCCCTTTAAGGAAACCACAGTAAAAAATTTCTCCAAAGCCAACTTCATGCTTCTTAAGACAGAAGTGGTAAACTTCATGACACCCATGCAGATGGACAATACAGTTACAACTGCTGAATCCTACACAAATGCACTCTATAAGCACTTACACGAGTGCATGGATCGTGCTATCCCAAACAGAACCAAGAAGGTATCCTCCAAAAAAAGGAAGCCAGTCTGGTGGTCCCCTGCCATAAACAAACTGTACAACAGAAGGAAGAAACTGTTGTAAAAGAGAGTAAAATCCCATGAGTGGAGGAGCTCCCTGGTCAGCCTCAGTAAGAAGCTGAGATCCCTTGTAAGGTCCTCCAAAGCTAGCTTCAGAAACAAAATCACCACTAATTCCAAGGACAACCACAAAGCATTCTATAGCTATGTCAAGAATCTCAATGACAACACCCAGATCTGCTCTGAGTTACAGCACAACGGCACGAAAATTCCAGAACCAACTGATATTGCCAACATCCTGGCAGATAGGTTTAGTGCTAACTTTATCCCCTTCACCCCCTAAAGGGCCCATATGTATACAGGAAGAATGCAGAATCCCTGTAGTCACAACTACGCAGGTAAAAGCTGCACTCTCTAAAGCCAAAAACACAGCATCCATGGGACCGGACAACATCCCAGGCTGCGTTTTACACGAACTTCGGAACGTACTGGCTCCCCACTTAAACACCATGTTCAATAATAGCCGTGCATCGGGCTTTGTGCCCACTGAATGGCGCACAGCAACAGTTATCCCACTGCACAAAGGGGGAGCCACCACTGATCCCGGGAACTATCGACCTATTAGCCTGATGAGCCTGGTCTACAAGGCCATGGAATGTATCATCATGGAACTCATAAACAAAGACATCGGTAACCTCCAAACTCTGGATCCCACCTAGTTCAGGTTTGTGAAAGGCAGATCATGCGTCCTGAACCTGATTGACTTCTGTGAGGCAGTCACCAAAGCCGTAGATGAGGGTAAGGTGGTTCACACAGCCTATCTTGACCTCGCAATGCTTTCGACACCATCCCCCATTCTGGAATTATAGCTAAACTTACTAAACTAGGTTTAAATCCCTATGTCACAAGATGGGTTGCCAACTGGCTCACTGACAGAACCCACACTGTAAAAGTTGCAGACTCCAAATCTGACCTCAAAGCAGTGAGAAGTGGAGTACCACAGGGTTCCATCCTGTGACCTCTCCTGTTTGGTATCTACTTCTCTGAAATACAGGCTAACACAGAAGACCTCTGGCTAACGAAGTGCACAGATGACTGCAAACTAGGAGCCATAGTCAAGTCCCCAAATGATGTGGACATCCTACAGAAGGGCCTCGCTGAGACAGATGCCTGGTGTCCGAGCCATGGCCTCAAGCTCAATGCCAAAAAGTGCAGTGTCATCCCCTTTGGTAAAAACTCTGTACCCATGAACTACCACATAGGCAGTATTTAATACTGAATGTCTGATAAGAGACCTTGGGACCCAGGTGGACAGTAGTCTCTCCTTTGATAGTCACATTGCCACAGTAGTCAGGAAGTCCTTCTACGTGGCACATCTCATTATAAAGGGGTTCTCATCCAGGAAAAAAAGAGGTCATTGTTCCCCTCTACTCGACGCTCAGACCCATTATAGAGTACAACGCCCCTTTTGGAATGTACCTCACAAGACATCTGCAGCAGCTGGAAAGGCCACAGAAGTACCTCACAAAGAGGATTACTGGCCTCAAACAAATGCCCTACACTGATCGCCTCAAAAAACTCCAGCTTTACTCCGTAGCATATCGCCTACTCAGAGGTGATCTCTGCCTAACATATAAAGCTGTGTCAAACCCAACTGCTACACCTAAAGAAATCCCAATCCCTCTGAGCTACATGCACTAGGGACCTAAACCTTGTCACCACAATAAACAAGTACATGCTGGAGGGATAGATTCCTGTCCCAGAGACTAACCATACTCTGGAACAGGCTACCCATTTATGTCCAGCAAATTTCTTCATTAGCACCCTTTAAGAAAAATCTTGATGAGTGGATGGGAAATAGGAAATGCACCACAGGGATCACTTCTGTGTCTCTGCTTGACAGTGGCACAGGAAAATAAATTTCTTGGGTGGCGTAAGCCAGGAACGTTTTGGCTACGCTTACATAGGCCCTTGGGCCGATAGGTTCATAGGTAGGTACTAGGCTATGTGCAGGTGTACTGTCATCCAGTGTGACATCACACCTGGAAGTAGAACTGGATTTTATCTTGGCAGTGCTGCAATTCTTTACCTTTCATTTTGGAATCCCATGTATAGTTTAATTAGGTATATAACATGGTCCTTTTTAATTCAAAACCAGTGCTAGAACTGCATGGGTAAATGCCATATGTTTATATAGGCTGGAGTAGCAGGCGGAGCAATGGTGCTTTGATTGGTGTTGCTGCCTGATGTTGCTTGCTTGCTTTGGTTTGGTTCCCTGTTTTGGTAACTTGTGTGTGTGTGTGGTGTATGCATATCCTTCTTGTGCTTGCATACTTTTCTCTAGGTGCTTTAGTTTCTTCTCACATCACAAAAACTTGCAGGTAGATAAATTGGCAGTCCTTCGTATTGCTGTGTGAGTGCGTATGCATCCTGTGATGAGTTGTTGTTCTGTTTTGCATGTGTTGGTTACCAAGGTAGGCTCTGACTTCCCACACCCTGAATAGGTAAAAGCAGGTATCAGAAAATGAAGGAATGTATTTGGAGAAGCCAGTCAACATCTCTTGGGGAGGTGGAAGGAAAAGGCAAATACCCAAAAAGAACCTATACAAACTGCAGATCAATAGTAACCTTGACCAGGACTGAACTATACATCCTGTAATTGAGAGCTGAAAGTTTAACCATTGATCTGTCATGCATAATTACCACTTAAACTGTGAGCATTCTCTGATGAAACAAAAAACACACTGGCCAGAGTCCAAGTACTTTAATATTTAGCGCTTGTGTTCTAAAATCACAATGGGCTTTCTTCAGTGGCCTAATGATTAAGGTATCGGTCTCCTTAGACAGGGGTTGGGGGTTGAGTCACATCTAGAGTGATATAATCTTGAAACAAGTGGGGTTGGCAGAACAGTTGGTCTTTACCTCACAGATGCTACAGGGTTTGATTCTGACACCTGTTTTTTGGCTAGGCTTGTAATCG
Source organism: Protopterus annectens (assembly GCF_019279795.1). NCBI lineage: Eukaryota > Metazoa > Chordata > Ceratodontiformes > Protopteridae > Protopterus > Protopterus annectens. The sequence goes on from NC_056732.1 coordinate 578,072,650, forward strand.
TCTGCAGAGTGTTAGCCTAGTATTTACCTATGAGCCTATAAAGTCTGTAGCCATAATGCAGTGAAAGAGTTGAAGCTATGTTTGTAAAGGGATAAGTGCCAGATGAAATGTGTAAACTTTGAGGCTTAAAGGAGAGTGACTGTAGACTATACTAGTACAGTGCCTAAATCTGACTAGTATATCAGGCAAGTACTCTTTTTAGGATACATGAATAGTTTATTTTGACTCTTTTGAAGAATGATGCATCTTTGGACAGTAAGGAACTCTAATTAGAGATAGAGAGGCTGTATTTTTTTCTTCAGTATCTTTAGTAGCTTATGCTTTACTGTTCCGTTTTTGGCTTTTATCCTCTGATCCACCTACCTCTCCCACCTACTCTTCCACTGCAGCCCCTATTCTTGTTTTCATCCCTTCACTCATTAATTCAGCCCCCCTAACCTTCCAGTGGCAAAGGGGACAAGTGCTGGCACTTGCATTGCAGTTTGGGGAGGATTTACCTAACCTACACCTGACCAATATTTGTTAGGGTCATATGATCCTCAACTCACACAAGTAACCCCTGTGGAAGTGATAACCTACACCCTTCTCCCAGAATGGGAGAGCTAATCCTTGCAGATATAAAACATGTATTTTGAAGTAGAAGCAGTGTATATTCAGTAGAGCACACTTCAGGTAATAGTAGTATAGCTGACCAATGCGAACAACATAGGGATGCCCCACAGACCAAGTAAATGTCAGAAGAAATTTTTTTTAGCAAGAGGAGTACTAAGAAACCACTGGCTCCCAGCCTGCAAAGAATACAAATGGAGTCCATTTGGGTCCAGGTAATAAAAAACGAGCTGATTGCAACATTTAGAATGGCTGAAAAGGAATGTGAAGTAGAGATGCTAGGTTCTTTTACTGGAGCAACCAGCACAAGGAAAGAACTTTTGTGAATTTGAACAATGGTCTCAGTGCAGACAAGTGTTGAAGAAGAAATCTGTTACAACTTTTGCAAATGGACTTGTAAGGAGGTCTTTTTTGAGGATTACAGATGCAGTAAATAAAGCTCATCATATAAAGTTTAATTTTGGGACTTATATAAATTTAAGGGGATTACTTTTTAGGAGAAAAAAGTGTTTGAGCTGGGAAACAAAATGCATTATTAAAATCATCCAAGTGTGCTTCCCTCCATCCTCCCCTCACAGGGACACACCTATCCTCCCTTTTTGAAACAAAATTATTTCTTATTTCAAGGAAGATACTGCCTGCAACATTCAGGTATAACAATGGAGACTGCAGTAGCTCCAGTTTCTCTAGTCTTTTTATGACTATTTGGGAAGAAAAATGTTTCCTTCCAGGTTCTCTTCCATTTGTTTCTTTATCCATTTTATCATTAATATATCTGTTGTGTGGGAGGCAAACCTGGGTACTTTGCAGGAGTTTATAAGTGTCATGGATAATTCTGCCACTTTGTTTTACTACTTTGGTGTGTACCCATTTCTTGGATGTCAACTTGGTTAAGGCTATTCTTGGATGTCAACTTGGTTAAGGCTATCCAGGTAAGTGTGTATAAAATGAATGTCTAATGTAAGAATTATTTACATGGTTAGAGTGGGTGCCTTCCACAATGAAAACCGTGTGACTAGTCAGGCTGTTCATTTATC
>NC_056732.1:578079295-578154619 GCF_019279795.1 Protopterus annectens
TGGTGCAATATTTATATACAGGAGAAAGCCAAAGTAATCAGTGCAACAGAGCAGCTCCTAAGATATTTGAAGAGAAATACAGGCAAAGGCATGTGGATATGGAAAGTTTCACAATACAAAAATAAAAGGAGTAAAGTAAAAGAGAGTATTAGTAATGGAGAAGTTAAAGAAATCGAAACTGAAGTTCTAGAATAGCTGCAAAGTGAGGGATTTAGTGTAGAAAATGCAGTTCTGGCAATGTCACAGCATGATGAAACAATCAGTCCCCAAATTAAGAGATAAAGGTGGAAAGGAAAGCATCTCATCACTTACCCCATGAAGATGCTCTGTTGCCTTCAGTAGGAAACCAGTACAAAAGTTTTGTTTGAGTTGCACAACAGTGGAAGGAGCAGGAAACGGTGAGAACTCTAATGCAATGTTGTGGAGTGATAGGCCAGTGAGTTCCCATATGAAAGAGCAACTGGGTGATGCAAGATGCAGTTGAAGAGACTATGTCACAGGAAGATGTTCTGGAACTTACTGTGGTGTGCCTGCAGGAAATGGTTAAACAAAATGTGCCCTCAGGATAGACATATAAAATCAATGAAAGGAAAGAAACAGAGGTACTTAACGTATTAACGCAACCACGCTTTCGTGGCAGTTGCAAGTACGCTTTCTCTCTAGCTTCTTCAATGCTCCACTGTGTATGCAGCTTAACCGTGGAACAATTATGCAAAGAAAATCCATCTTAACATAAAAATAATCATTTTAGCCACAAACTGATTTTCCCCAACGACTTATTACTGCAACTAAGTACATTATTGTACTGAATCTATAATTTTTTCCACATTGAACGATCATAGATCAAATTCAAAATCCACACAGCATATAGTGGGTTGGTCTTTACTTAGATCAGTCAAGTTAGTTAATAACCCTACTAGTGTGATATATATTAAAAGATTTGATCTGTAGTCTGACTTTTGTATTTTTGCTTCTGACCTGCTTTCTTGTCCTCCCTCCCAAGATTGTACACGTAATAGTTAGACATTTTTAAAATGCTCTGTGAAATTGCATACAAACATGGGAAATTGCCTTTTACTTTGTGAAATGCATTGAAATTTAGGTGTTACACTGCAATGCATTAACAGTAAATTTGAATTATTTTCTTAAATTTAAATCAATTTTAAAGAATATTAACACATCTACTATTACACTCCAAATACAAACAGTGGGTTACTTATAAAGTGTGGTAGCGATACTAACAGGCCAAACCCGTGGTAGTGATAATTACAGGACACAGAGAAAGCTTGAATACAGAGAGTATTGTAGAGGGAGATATGTGAGGATGTATTGTTTGTAAAAGAAAAATGAAATTAAATGTTCATGTCATGCGAATAGCTATGTGCATCCCGAGTTAGCTTGTGGTTAAACTGCATACAAAGTGGAACATGGAAGAAGCTAGCGAGAAAGCATACTTGACTGCTGCGAAGACGTGGTTGCGATAATACGTAAGTACCGAAACAGATTACAAAATGTCAATAAAACCCAGAATGTTAGAAGTCTGATAAATACACAGCAATCAACACTATTAACAGAAGTTAATGTGATATTACAGAAGTAAATAGGATATATTACTGTGCAGCTAAATTAATAGTCGTACCACAAATCATAAAGCAATAAAGGATAGGGAAAAAAATCAACTGCCATCATGGAAGCATCAAACAGAAAAATTGTAAAGCAATTAAGACAATAAGTGTTGGAGTATAGAAGAGGGAAAAGGTCAACAAAGGTCAATAGAAAGATAGCTGTGATAAAAGCAATGCTCAGTATCAGAATAGACTAGACTCGATTGTACACTCTTGCAAATAATAAATTAAAGACATCAGAATGGGCAGAAACACTTGAAAGATACAAAGGAAATGTACAAAATATGCAGTTCATTGATGACCCAAAAAAAATTTATTGAGAATTGGGAAACAAAGTAAAAGGAATAGAAACGCCACCAAAGAAGAAATAGACACATTTTTGGAGAAATATCTATGAAGACTCCGTGGAGCACAACAATGATGTTGAATGGATAGAAGTAAAATGAATAATAAGAAGTTCAAATGTGCATGATATGAAATGGGATGAAGTAATGGCCAGCTAAATTAAAGCACAATTAAGACAAGCTCCTAACTGGAAAACCCCAGGCCCAGATGTAGTACTTAACTTTTGGCTGGAAGTGTTAACATCTTTGCACAAAGAGATTTATTCCTGAGTAACAACTACTTATATGCATATCCCAAACAGAAACCAACCTGGTTAACAGGAAAAAGTATACTCCACCTTAAGAGTGAACTTAAAAGCTATCCTAAAAACTATAGACCGAAAACATGCCTTCTGAAGGTGTATAAATATGCTGTCATTGATGTAGATAGAGTTTATAGTCATTTGGAAGAAATCTGTGTCACGGCAATAGAACAAAGGGTAACAAAAGAAAGTCATATGGAAGAAGGGATCATTTATTGTTAAAGTCACAATGGAAAATTGTAAAAAGAGGATGAATCTAACGGTGGCTTGGATAGATTACAAAAAAGAATTTGATAGCATCTCACATTCATGGATAAAGGAGTGCTTACATTACAGTGACCACGAAACAGTGGCAAACCACTGTGCAGCTAAGCAGTGAGAAAGGACAAATTATTATCCCATGGATAAAAATTCAGAGGAGGATATTCAAGGGTGACTTTGTCAGTGCTGCTCTTTTGTCTTGCATTTAACCCATTAAGTTGTCTACTTAACAGATTAGGTTGTGGTTACATTTTGGCTCTGAGAAAATAGTGTGAAGACTTCTCACCATCTTTTTGTGGATGATTTATCACAATAATTCATCATACGAGGAGTTGAAAGCACAAAATGCAAGTTGTTAAAACTTTCCCAGATGATATAAGAATGTCTTTTGGTCTTGATAAATGTGCAAAAGCAAAATTTAAAGCAGGAAAGCTGCAGCACCAAGAAAATGTCACTCTGGGACAGGGATCTGATATAAAGGACCTTGAGCAGGAAGGAGTGTGTAAATATTTGGGAACTGTTTTATTGTCAGTCCTTCATCATGAACAAAAGAAAACAAAACTCAGTAAGGAATATTTTAGAAGACTAAAATTAGTACTGAAAACAGTCCTGATATCTATGAATGAAGTCCAAGTTCTAAACCAACTTGCTTTTCCTTTTCTAACTTAGTGTGATTGACTGGCCCCAGAAGGTATTGGATCATTTGGGCAGGAAACCAAATGATATATAAAAATCAGTGCATACCAAGATTATATATTCCTCATTCTGAAGGAGGTATGGGCCTCCTTGAAATTTGATTATATGTTTAGATCTGCAGTCATAGAACTGCATACGTATGTGCTGACTTCACCAGATCCAAGCATAGTGAAAGTTTTAAAAGATGAGAACAAGTTTAAGATGAATTCCCTCCTTAGTTTAGCAGAAGCATATCAATGTCAAACAGGAATGGAAATCAAACTAGAAGTAGACAAATTTCAGACAGCAACTGAATGTGCCAAATAAAAGAAAAAGGAGGAGGATCAGATAAGAAGGCAAGAAATATGGAAAAGACATATATATAGTTGCTAGTACAGAGAACTCCTGCAACAACCTCATGTCAATCAGAACCAAACTCAGGAATGGTTATGGAGAGCTGAATTTAAACCAAGAGACGAAAGGTTAATATTGGCAGCCCAGGATATTGGACTATTACTACTACTACTACACGTTGGCTTACAAAGTCCATTGAACATGTGGGAGAAAGAGAAGTGCAGGTTTTGTAAAACAGAATTAGAAACGATCACACAACTTGTTACTGGGTGTGATACACTAATTGCAGAGGACCTATATACTGAAAAACATAATAATGTGGCAAGACTGTTGCATTGAGGATTGTTCAAACATTCCAATACTGAAGCTGTAGTAGTTAATGAAAAGAAGACAAAAGTAGCATCAATCATTGAAATTTACTAAAACCAGTTTTTACAGTGTCTTGGGTACAGAGACACACACAGTATTACTGTCACCACTCTTTTATGTAACTGGATATAATACAGCTACTTCTTCACTATCTTTAACTATCGGACAGATATCTACCCATCTCCACTACTACCTCTGTCTCCTTTTGCCTGGACCTCCTCAATACTCATCCTCCATAATTTGTAACCATCTTCATCTTATGATTACTTCACTGTCTCCCACTCGATATCTAATCAGCTGATTCCATGTGGAAGCATCAAGAGTGTTAGCTTGATATTATAGGTTCATAGGATGATACTAGGCTATTGGCCTAGAGGCCCTTATAAGCCTAGCCAAGAATTTCGCCCATGTTCCCTCAAAGTCAGCACCTGTTTCCTGATAGCTAATATTTTACTGTATTCTTCACTTAACTGTCATATCATTACAATTTGTGTGTTCATTTACTATTCAGCCTCAAAAAAAAAAAAAAAAAAAGAAAAAAAAGTGCCGGCTGAAAATAAAATAAAAATAATTATTCTGTGTATATGGATTTATTTTATTTTTTTGATTAACTGTCATATCATTACTAGTCTGTGTATGTATGTACATTTATTATGTAGATCTTCTATAACTGCCTTCTACTCATTGTTTACAATGAAGCATTTCTTCCTAGTCCTCCATTAAAAATGGAATTTGTGCACGGTTGGACTTTCCCGGTAAAAGTCAGCAAATAAAGTAATGAAATACTAGGTTTTACAGGCAGAAATGGGGCAATGTGGAAGAAGGACACCCAGACAATTACAGTAGTAGTTGGAGCAATGGATCTCTCAAAAAATTAATCTATAGTCATATTTAGATATGCTGCAGATACATGTAACTCTGTATGAATTACAGGAATTCTCATTTCTGGGCACATTGCTGGTGTTGTGAAGAGCACGTTTGGCTAACATCAAAGATTGAAAGAATACTAATTTCATGAACTTTAATCATCCATTCCTATGATGGTAATAAGAAACCCAAAAGATTTGGAGAAATTAAACTGAGCAAAAGATCAATGTTTTCTTCCAGTTCTTCTGAAGTGCCACTCTTGAAAACTGTGGTAAGGACCAATCCTATTGCTGTAAATTTGGGGGTACTATGTCTGTGAGCATCCTTCTGCTTGTGTCCTATTTTCTAGCTAGTGTTTTATTCCATGGCATGCCACACTGATGAAGTCTAAGGAGACCACTTCATAGCCCCTTTCAGATATAAATATCCTGGTTACTCATTCAAGGCAATGTTGCCTGGCATTTCCTTTCTGTTCTGAAAACACATTGCCTTGTGCTGGACCTCGTTTAGTTTCTGTGTTCTACATTTAATTTCAACAGTGATTACATGATTTTTTCCTACTACTAATGTCAAACAGAGAAGTAGATGATATGAAAATTTGATTTTTCAGCTCACTCCTATGAAAGGGATTACATCTGCCTTCTTTCCATCTTCAGGAAAGCTCACCTTTGTTAAAAAGTGAATGATATTACCTCTTGCATATGACCACAGGATCCATAAGATGTTTAGCCATGTACACTTAGGTCAACACACTTGAAATTCTTGCCACCTTTTTCAGACACTCAAATAATTCTCTCCTACTACGTTGAGCAAGGCCTTGCATGATAACCCTGTGTAAATGTGTGTCTGCTCGTTTTTTGTATAAAAAGTATTATGCATGCAAACACTTTTTATGCAAAAAACAAAGTTTGTTTCACTTCATTTTACAAGTAAAATTACTTTAAAAATTCTTCTGAATGTGGAAGTCTAAACTTATACAGCTGTGTTTATGGTATTGACATTAGTGGGTGGGAAAGTGGCAGTTGCACCACTTTGGGTTCCAGCTCTAATTATGGTGAATTAGTATAAGTAATAATAATGAATTAATTTTGCAGTTTCCAAACTGTTAACAGTTTGGCAAAAAGCTACCCTTTTTTTATCAAACCATTAACAGTTGGGCAGTTACAAAACTTAATACACAATTACTTACCCATCCTAATTAGTGCTGTAACCCAAGGTGACATAACTGCCTCCTTCCAGCCCACTAATATTAATGCCAAAAAACACGGCTGTGTAAGTCTAGACTTCCCCTTTCAGAATCAATTTTTAAGTAATTTTATTTGTAAAATGGAATGAAATGACCTTTAGTTTTTGCATAAGTGTTTGCATGCATAAGGATGCATGCGAATACTTTCTTAAGCGGAAAAACAAAGGTTGTTTTGCTCCTTCAGACATGATCTTTAAGTTCCTTACGTCCGCATCAATGAGTTCTGCTATGATGCATTCCATGGCTTTGCATATGAGGCTAATGAGGCTGATGGGTCTGTGTATGACCACCTTTGTTTAAGGGAGTCACAGTGGCTTTTCTCCAGGCATCGGCACAACCCTTGTGGATAGTCAAGGTTGAACATTTTAAGTGGTGGCTCGAATAGTGCACAGTTGGTCTGGTCCTACAGTATTTTGACAGGGATTCTAACTAAGACTTATTCCAAGGTGATTTTAGGGGAAACTGCATTTTCAGTGAAAGTAAGGGCAAGAAGAGGTAATACATTGGCTATATCCTTGGGATTGGAATGTGTGATATGAAAAAGCTCAGTTCATTACTGGACATTATTCTGTTATGGCATGAAATTAAGGAAGAATGATTTTGTAATTCCCTTTGGTGTCTTTATCAACCTTAAAGTTGTTATTCTGCTTTACATTTTATGTGCGCTTTTTTTTAATTCCTTGCTGTTTGCATGTATAATACATTTTTATACAGCATGGTCTTGAGGTAGGGAGATGGTGATTTCTAATAACTTCATTACTCCGCCTGAATTCCATGGCAAGCCTTTGTCAGGCTTGTTTGCTTTTTTGGTTACCTTTTTGCTGGACATACTTTTTATAAGCTGAGGATGCTGTTAGCCATTCACTCTTCTTTATGGTATAAAAGCATGTCTACAATATAGCTGCCATCCAGGCAACCATCAGAAGATTTTCGGCTTTAAGCCCTAATCACCTGCTGCAAATGGCCTCAACTTTCCAATGGTTTGGTTTTGCGAATGCTTTACTACCTGCTTCTATAACAGCACTATCCCAAAAAAGCCCACTGCCCTTGAAGACAGATGCCACCTGTCCATTTCCAGCCTCCATAGGGACTGCAGGCAGAAAGTGTGTCCTAATTCACATGTCCTCAACCCTTCTTCCATGGAGACATAAGTAGGATCTGCCTCTTCATTTCTTTCCTCGTCATTTGGCTACTCCATTTCCCAGGTCACTACTCAAACTTGATCATCTGGTGATTTACTTTTTTACTGTCATGTGGTTCTGAAGAAGTCATCTGACGAAAGCGTTAATTAAAGTGGACTTGCGCTATCCCTTTGCTGTGTTCTTTTTTTTCAGCCTTGGAGTTGGTGTTTTTGGTTTTCTGATCATCTGTGTGTTCTCCACAGAGGAAGTTAATTCTATGGCAGAATCCTGATTCTATTTTTTCTGTAAGTTTTTAACAAATTATTTAATTTCTACAGTTAGGAAATTAATGTTTGACTGACTGATCTTTTTCCTACCAGCACTTTCTTGTCTTTTAATTCCAGTGACCTGTGTATATATTTAGTAGTGTTCATATCTTTGGGTTGTTTTATTTTGTTTTGTTGTATTTTTTTTTGAAGTGGGAGAAGTGAGTTTGCAAGTGCAGACTATCATAATAACTTTTTTTTTTTTGCACAGTGGTTACTTAAGGGTGAATGTTTGGTTTCACCATACTCCCTAAATATTTGTATGCTGCAGTTCGCTAGATTTTGTACTGTTGGGTCCTTGAACAATCCATTGCTTGTTGTGTGGCAAAAAGCATGGATTTATTTTAGGCAATGTTTATGTAGAAACCCCCCCCCCATGGATGCCTTGTCCTTTTCTCCTCTGGTAATCCAAAATCACCATTGATCATAGTTATGTAGACTTAATTCTTAAAACTAGATGGGGAAGTATTTGGGATTACCAAAGGGGAAAAGGACAAGACATCCCCATAAGCAAGACTGAAATCCATGGGAATGAGTTGGAAAGAAACATTGGCTTTTCTGCTTGAGTATATAAATGATTGAGAGTAATATTCAAAGGTAAGTATTGAATAGGTAGTGACTTTTCAGACTGAGGTCACATGTCAATTCAGACACTGGCCAGAGCTCCCCTTAAAAGATATGCAGCAGGTCATTGAGAGAAGACTGGGCTTCCTTGTTTTGTGCAGGGTTTGAGAAAGTAGTGAGTAGATGAAACAGCAATTTGAATTAAATATAGATTTATATTTGCTGCTTTATTAGATCACTAAGACATCACTGAAAAAAAAAAGACGGGGGGGGTGCTCTTGTCAGGAATGTTTTTTAAATAAATCCTCAACTGACCTGCTTTCAATCTCAAGGGTGGCTACATTTGGATGCAGCATGGGGAAAGGAAAAAATTGATGTGACATTTTAAGGTAGGAAGGTGAGTGGATCCTTTGTGCATTAAAGGGAAAGTTGTGTTTTTTCTCTTTAATGTTATCTGTTTCATGTGAGTAATGTAGAATGAACTTAGTACAGAGACAGAATTATATGGGCAGGGTGTGGTTGCCAGCAGCATCACTTCTGTGCATATGGCATAAATGGATAAATCCCTGGTTATGGCCAGGCAACCTGAGTTTGATTAGCAGCTTGTACGCAGGATGGGAGCAGATTACCCATAGCTCTCACTGACCCCTGGTCAAGGCTGGAGCTCCGGCAAGAAGAGATCACCAGGCTAGTTATGAAGGAGGGCTAAGGCAGGCAGTCCCTCAGGCTACTCTTAATTTCTCACGCAGTGTAATACATGATGTCAGCACACTGGGAGGGGTTAGGGGAAGGAAAAAAAAACACTACAGAAATCCATGTTGCGTTTGCTGCTTCACCTTTCCGCATCCCACTAGTCTGAATAGTGAATGCTCCTCAACCTATCATGGAGTTGGGGCCAGTTGAAATGGAGAGCCATTGGAATGTAGGAGATGTAGGGTTAGGGATTATTGGGAGCAGACATTGAGGAAGCCTAAAGCCAACGGCAGTGGTACATAACCAAATAAGCAAAACAAAAAGTGAAGATCAGTCTTGATATTGATGTATGTGCAAGTATGATGTTATGTGATCTCTGAAGATGCCTTTTTTTTCAGAGATACAAAACTCTGACTTGAATAAGCAAATTCTGATGCACTATTTGTGGTCCATATAACCTATTCCACTTGTTACTTCTTATGGCACCAAGTCAAATGTTTAACCTTAGTCGGCTTTCATCCCATTCTTTATATTTTTCTACTTTGTTTCTAAATTGTCCCCATTTGTATTTACTGGAGCGTTTTTCCCCTTTGTCTTCTACTGAAAATAGGCAATGACCCAATTTCACATTTCTTCAACAAAATGTAAATAAATGAATAAATACATATTGAAAAAGGCTAGGACTGTGGTAGTGTGGGTCGGAGCTTTGAATGTTGGCAGTATGACTGGTATAGGGAGAGAGCTAGCTGATATGATGGACAGAAAGAAGGTTGGTATATTGTGTGTGCAAGAGGCCAGATGGAAGGGGAGTAAGGCTAGGTGTATCGGAGGTGGGTTCAAATTGTTTTACCATGGTGTGGATGGCAGGAGAAATGGCATAGGAGTTATTCTGAAGGAGCAGTATTCTAAGAGTGTTTTGGAGGTGAAAAGAGAGTGTTGGATAGAGTGGTGTTTATGAAGCTGGAAATTGATGGTGTAATGATGAATGTTGTTAGTACATATGCTCCACAAGTTAGGTGTCCAATGGATGAGAGAGAAATATTTTGGAGTGAATTAGATGAAGTGGTAATGACTGTACCCAAGGGTGAGAGACTGTTGATTGGAGCAGATTTCAATGGGCATGTTGGTGAAGGGAGCAGAGGGAATGAGGAAGTGATGGGTAGGTATGGTGTTGAACAAAGGAATGCAGAAGGTCAGATGGTAGTGGATTTTGTGAAAAGGATGGACATGGCTATGGTGAATACGTATTTTAACAAGAGGGAGGAGCATAGGGTGACATAACAAGAGTGGAGGAAGATGCACACAGGTGGATTATATCTTGTGTAGGAGGGCCAGTTTGAAGGAGATTGGAGACTGTAAAGTGGTGACCGGGGAAAGTGTAGTTAGGCAGCATAGGATGGTGGTTTGTAGGATGACGTTGGTGATCAAGAAGAGGAGGAGGAGTGTGAGGGCAGCACCAAGGATCAAATGGTGGAAATTGAAAAAGGGTAATTGTGAGGTGGAGTTCAGGGATGAGTTAAGACAGGCACTGTGTGGCAGTGAAGAGTTACCAAATAGCTGGGTAACTACAGCAGAGCTAGTAAGGGAGATGGCTAGAAAGGTGCTTGGTATGACATCTTGTCAGAGGAAGGACGACAAGAAGACATGGTGGTGGAATGAGGAAGTACAGGAGAGTATACAGAGAAAGAGGTTGGCAAAGAAGAAGTGGGATTGTCAGAGAGATGAAGAAAGTAGACAGGAGTATAAGGAGATGAGATGCATGGCAAAGAAAGAGGTGGCGAAGGCTAAGGATAAGGCATATGAAGAGTTGTATGAAAGGTTGGACACTAAGGAGGGAGAAAAAAGACCTGTACCAATTGGCTAGACAGAGTGACCGAGCTAGGAATGATGTGCAGCAGGTAAAGGTGATGAAGGATAATGAGGGAAACATACTCACAAGTGAGGAGAGTGTGTTGAGGAGATGGAAAGAGCACTTTGAGGGGTTGATGAATGATGAAAATGAGAGGGAGAGAAGGTTGGATGATGTAGGGATAGTGAATCATGAAGTACAATGGATTAGCAAGGAGGAAGTAAGGATAGCTATGAAGAGGATGAAGAATGGAAAGGCTGTTGGCCCAGATGACATACCTGTGGAAGCATGGAGGTGTTTAGGTGAAATGGCAGTGGAGTTTTTAACCAGATTGTTTAATGAAATCTTGGAACGTGAGAGGATGCCTGAGGAATGGAGAAAAAGTGTTTTGGTAGCAATTTTTAAGAATAAGGGTGATGTACAGAGCTGTAGTAACTACAGAGGGATTAAACTTGATCAGTCACAGTATGAAGTTATGGGAAAGAGTAGTGGACGCTAGGTTAATAAGGGACGTGATGATTAGTGATTAGCAATATGGTTTCATGCCAGGAAAGAGCACTACAGATGTGATTTGCTCTGAGAGTGTTGATGGAGAAGTACAGAGAATGTCCGAAGGAGTTGCATTGTGTTTTTGTAGACTTAGAGAAAGCATATGACAGGGTGCCTTGAGAGGAGTTGTGGTATTGTATGAGGAAGTCAGAAGTGTCAGTGAAGTATGTAAAGGTGGTACAGGATACGTACGAGGGTAGTGTGACAGCATTGAGGTCTGCTGTGGGAGCGACAGATGCGTTTAAGGTGGAGGTGGGGTTACATCAAGGATCAGCTCTGAGCCCTTTCTTATTTGCAATGGTGACTGACAGGTTGACAGACCAGATCAGACAGGAGTCCCCGTGGACTATGATGTTTGCAGATGACACTGTGATCTGTAGTGAGAGTAGGGAACAGGTGGAGGAGACGATGGAGATATGCTCTGGAGAGAAGAGGAATGAAGGTCAGCAGGACTAAGACAGAATATATGTGTGTGAATGAGAGGGAGGATAGAGGAATGGTGAGGCTGCAAGGAGTAGAGGTGGCGAAGGTGGATGAGTTTAAATACTTGGGGTCAGTAGTTCAGAGTAATGGTGAGTGTGGAAGAGAGGTGAAGAAGAGAGTACAGGCAGGATGGAGTGGGTGGAGAAGAGTGTCAGGAGTGATTTGTGACAGACGAGTACCTGTAAGAGTAAAAGGGAAGGTCTACAAGAGGATAGTGAGACCAGCTATGTTATATGGGTTGGAGACAATGGCATTGACAAAAAGACAGGAGTTTGAACTGGATGTGGCAGAGTTAAAGATGTTAAGATTTGCAATGGGTGTGACGAGTGTGGACAGGATTAGGAATAAGTATATTAGAGGGTCAGCCCAGGTTGGAAGGTTTGGAGACAAAGCCAGAGAGGCAAGATTACGTTGGTTTGGACATGTGCTGAGGAGGGATGCTGAGTATATTGGGAAAAAGATGCTAAGGATGAAGCTGCCAGGTAACAGGAAAAGAGGAAGGCCTAAGATAAGGTTTATGGATGTGGTGAGAGAGGACATGCAGGTGGTTGGTGTGACAGAGCAAGATGCAGAGGACTGGAAGAAATAGAAACAGGTGATCTGCTGTGGCGACCCCTAATGGGAACAGCCGAAAAAAGATGATGATGATACTGAAATACCTTGGACTTTCAGTTAGGAAGATTTGCAGTTAATATTAGTCTTTTTTTGCATTCTTTGAATGTCTGTAGCAATATTAGCATGTCTGTGAAGTTTTGTTTGAATTACTGTATGATTGTCATAATTTAGAGGTGAGTAGAGCATTTGATGTCTGTGTTGCTGTGGATGAAAGAGCTTAATAAAGGTAATTTTTTTATTCCTCATATAAGTTTTATATTTATATTATGATATTGTATGATTATATTTTATAAGGAAGCATTTAATATTAATTCATAAAAAAATGGATGTTCTTCATTCCACATTGCTGCAGTCCTAACCATTGGGTAGTCCGCTGTCCCAGTCGGCCCGAATACCAAAGTATATGGCTGACGTCGGTCAAGGCGCATTAGTCTGACGTCAGGGTACTAATGCGCATGACCGACGTCATATCCTCAGTCTTTTTTGCCGCATGGTCCGATGCAGAAGCAGTTTTGCGAGTGCAGGTTGGCGTTCTGAAATTTTCTGAAGTCGGAGTTTCAGACCGAATCAAAGTTGGCTAAGTACCCGCTAGAATATTTTGTTTTTCTTGCCTCAGTATTTAACCGGATGTCAGAAAAAGTGAATAACTGTATTTCTTGTGGGAAACAGATACCTCATAGGGATTACCATACCTTGTGTATACCTTGTTTAGGGCCTGAGCACGACGTTGTTGGATGCCGCTCTTGTGCTAGATTTAACAAACGCACTATTAAGAGAAGGTTAGACTGTGCCAGGTTAGTTTTTGGGAAGCGTTGTAATTATAAAATGCCGTCGGATGCTCCGACGCCCGCTTCATCCAAAAAGCGCAAGGACAAAGCAGCAAAGCCTAGAGTGGATGAACCGACAGTCCCGGACGTCGGTTCTTTAGAAGGCTCAGTGGAGCCGGAGGTTCTGCCAGGAGTTTCTTTGGAGTCTCCGGGAGAGACTTTACTGTTACAGGATGTGTCCTCTCAGGAGGTAGGCCAGGCTGAAGGGGCTTCTCAGGTGGCTGTTCTTCCCTCTCTTCCTAAGGTGGTTAGAGCCTCCCCTTCTGTTTCCAAGGCTTCTTTGAGAGGCAGGCCAGGTTTAACTTCAGTGGGGGTTTCTCCTAGCTCTTCAGGATCTTTGCCTAAGAAACATATGCTTAAAATGGCAGAGGATTTGATTACTATGATTAGAGGTTCTATGCCCCCTCCTGATAAGAGGCCTAGGGTGGAACCTGAGTTTGAGAGTTTTGAGCAGTGTTCGGAGGCTTCTGAGTCTTCGGCTGAAGACTTGCAGGAGTTTCCTCCTTATTCTGATTCTGATGTGGATGACTCTACTCCTTCAGCTTCTCCTCCTGAGGATTTTTCATTTTCAGAGACTCTGCATTCCATGAGGGAGCATTTTAAATGGGAAGGTCAAGATTTCTCTGATTCCAGGAAGAGGCTTAGGGAATTCTTGTTTTACCCCAGCATAGGCCTTTAGCTATACCTCCTGTTCTGAATGTGGTGGAAGATGTTTTTGCAGAGGCTTCCCTGAACCCTGATTCTTTGCCTCCTGCCCCAGTTAAACCGGATAGGTACTATAGGGTGCCTGAAGCTCATAAGTATCTTTTAAGAGTCCTAGGGCAGACCCGAAACTGTCTCTCAGGGGCCTAAAGGTGTTAAGGCTTCTGTTGTTAAAAATCCTGTTCCTCCTGATAAAGAGGCAAGGGCTTTGGATAGATGGGGAAAGAAAGTGTATACTTCTTCCACTTTAGCCATGAGGGTTGAATTGCCAGTTTCACATGTTAAAATATCAAAATTATCTCCTTTCACAATTGAAGTCTAAGGTGGATGCTCTGGCGGAAGGTATTGAGTGTAAAGAGTTGCAGGATTTAGTTCATGTGTCTGAACAGGTGGGTAAGCATTCCTTGCAATGTGGTTTTGATGCTGTGCAGGCCTCCTCGAGGGTGGCTGCCACTGGTTCTGTTCTTCGTAGGCACGCCTGGTTGAGGGATCAGAATTTAGCTGAACATGTTAAGACAAGGATTTTGGATGCTCCTTTACAGTCTGACGTGTTGTTTGGTTCGCCTGTGGAAGCAGTTTTAAAGAAAATGGAGGACAAGGCTAAGTCTATGCAAACTGTTAAAGATTTTTTGCAGGTGCAGCCTCCGAAGTTTAGTAGAAATTGGCCTACTAAGGGATGGACATATCCTGCTTATGATTCCCAGTCTAGGGGTAGGTCTAGGCGTGGTAGGGGCAGAGCTCAAGGTTCTTTTAGGCCTAGAACAGGGAGTTCACCTGCTCAGACTTCTGGTGAGGGCAGGGGTCAGTCCTTTCGTAAACAGACCCAATGACCTGCCTTTTCAGCTGCCAGTACGTTCTCGTCTGGCAGCACCTTTGGGAGGAAGGTTGGCTCTTTTCAAAGAAAATTGGGATTTAATTACCCAAGACAGATGGGTTTTGGATATCATTCACCACGGTTACAGGTTTTATTTCCATACCTTGCCTCCTTTCAAAGGCATGCCAGACATTCCTCCTCTACAAAGAATAGAGGCTCACAAGCAAATTTCTCTGTTACTCTAAATAGGGGCCATTCAGCCAGTTCCTGTGCCAGAAAGGGGCCTAGGATTTTATTCTCGCCTGTTCCTAGTACCAAAGAAGGGGAACACATGGAGACCAATTTTGGATTTATCTATCCTCAACACTTATCTGGACATTCCCAAGTTCAAAATGTTGACGTTACAACAGCTTTTACCTCTGCTGGGCAAAGATCACTGGATGGTAACTTTAGATCTCAAGGAGGCTTACCTTCATGTGCCTATCAGACTAAGTTGCAGGAAGTATCTGCGTTTCGAGCTGGAAATTCCCATTATCAGTTCTCTGCATTGCCCTTTGGCTTATCTACTGCCCAGAGTATTCACAAAGGTTCTGGCTCCAGTGATAGCTTACTTCAGGCTAAAAGGAATTCAAATCTATCCTTACTTGGACGACTGCCTGATTCTGGCTCAAGAAAAGGAAGACCTTTTACAGCATTTGGAATATGTGATAGCAGTGCTAAGATGCCTAGGGTATTCTGTGAACGAAATAAAGTCTAGTCTAGTACCCTCTCAAGACATGTGCTTTCTGGGTGTGAGACTGAATACAGCAGCCCAGATGGCCTTTTTAACCCCGGACAAACAAAAGAATCTTTCCATTTACTTCCATCAACTATCTCTTCAGTCCGGGCTGACTGCAAGGACAGTCCTTCAAGCCTTAGGGTTCATGGCATCTTGTATTCTGGTGCTTCCCAATGCCAAACTGCATATGAGGAAGCTGCAATGGTATCTCAAAATGTATGGACACAGCACTGCCAGGATTTGGACACTGTCATTCAAATAATACCTTGCATTCAACAGGAATTTTGTGGTGGGCTCAGGAATGTCACCTAAACAAGGGACTCTCTGTGACCCGGCCAGAGGCGAGTCAGATTCTAACGACAGATGCCTCAGACATTGCTTGGGGAGCTCATCTAAATGGAAAGTGGATACAAGACAAGTGGCCTGCCAGACTACAGCATCTACATATCAACATGAAGGAGATGTTAGCAGTCCAGTTTGCATTAATGGCTTTCAAGGAGTTACTTCTTCCAGGGCAGGTGTTGATTCTAACAGACAACACAACTGTCATGTGGTACATCAACAAACAAGGGGAACACATTCTTACCCGTTGTGCAGGCAAGCAATGATTTTATGGGAGACTGCGCTCAGCTTGCAACTAACTCTTCAGGCAAGGTTTCTGCTGGGAGCACAGAACTCCTTAGCAGATGTGTTAAGCAGACAAATCATGGATCCCCACGAGTGGAAACTGGATCTTCATGTATTTCGGAAATTGACAGTGTCATGGGGAACTCCAGACATAGATCTGTTCGCTTCTCCACTAAACCACCAGCTGCCAAAGTTTTGCACAAAGAGGTTTCATCACACAGCTTGGAAAGTGGATGCTCTTTCTTTCAGTTGGAAAAATCTTCATGTGTATGCCTTTCCACCTCTGCCTCTTCTCCCAAAGGTGCTCCTAAAGGTCAGACAAGACAAGCCAAGGATGATTTTAATAGCTCCAGATTGGCCTCGGCAACACTGGTACCCATTACTGAGGAGTCTGGTAAGGAAGCCTCCATGGCCTTTACCTTTGATTCCACACCTGTTGTCTCAGAGGAACGGTCACCTGCTCAATGTCAAGCTTCACTCTCTTCATCTAACAGCCTGGCATATTCTGTTTTGAAACACAGCAGGTCTCAACTTCCTCAACAAGTTTTAAATGTGATTTTGGAAGCCAGAAGACCTAGTACAAGGAAAGTGTACGAGAAAAATGGAAGAGATTTTTATTTTGGAGTGCAGCAAAGAATTTGGAGATTTCTGAGCCTAATTTGAGTGTGGCTCTTCAATATCTTACTGAGTTATTGGACAAAGGTTTGTCTTTCTCTTCCATTAAGATTCATGCTGCAGCAATTTCAGCTCACTATGATTGTGACCCTCCATTGTTTTCGCATCCTTTGTTCAAGCAATTTCTTAGAGGGCAAAGAATATAAGACCCCACGTAGAGCTCCTACTCCTGCTTGGGATCTCAATTTTGTGTTGGAGAAACTTACTCTACAACCTTTTGAGCCTCGGCTACTGCTGAATTGAAATACTTGTCATGGAAGACTGCTTTTTGTTGGCCATTACTTCTGCAAGAAGGGTTTCTGAATTGCAGGCCCTTATGGCGGTAGAGCCTTTTTGATTTTCCATAAGGATAGGGTATCACTACGCACTAATCCTTCTTTTATGCCTAAGGTGGTTTCTAGTGTGGCTTTAAACCAAACTATTCATTTGCCTACTTTCTATGCAGATCCCCAAAATAAGGGGAAAAGATTTTGCACACTTTAGATGTACACAGGCAGTTGCGTTATTATTTAAGCAGGACCAAGGATTTTAGGCAGTCTCAGCAGTTGTTTGTTTCTTTTGCTTTGAGTTCTCAGGGCAAGCCTGTGTCAAAACAAACTATTTCTAAGTGGATTGGGTTTTGCATTGCATTTTGTTATTCCCATCATGGCAAGGAGATTCCAGCTGGGATTAGGCCTCATTCCACTAGGGCTACTGCCACTTCAACAGCATTTCTAAGGGGGTGGCAACTAAGGATATTTTGGAGGCAGCTACTTGGAGTTCAGTGCATACTTTCTCTAAGCATTACCACCTTCCTCTCTACTCTAAATCTAGGGCTGGTTTTGCCACAGCTATTTTGCAAGGCATGTTGACAGCTCCTGCTTCTTTATGATTTGCCAGCCTCCCTTACCTCTGCTTTGGGATTCTACCCAATGGTTAGGACTGCAGCAATGTGGAATGAAGAACATAGTACAGTTTTGTACCTACCATAAATGTAGATGTTCGAGGATCCACATTGCTGCAGTCCAATTTACCCTCCCTCCTTCCCCTCTGTGTTTAGGGGTGGTTGTGTGGGTGAGGTTATACTCTTGTAATTTTGTATATATTGTACATATTTTTGGTGCAGGAGTGTTTGGTGTTTTTGGTTTTGGCCTTGTCTTTTTAGGGTCTTCTGACATCTGGGGCAAGAAAAGACTGAGGATATGATGTCGGTCATGCGCATTTGTACCCTGACGTCCTGACGTCAGACTAATGCGCCTTGACCGACGTCAGCCATATACTTTGGTATTCGGGCCGACTGGGACAGCGGACTACCCAATGGTTAGGACTGCAGCAATGTGGATCCTCGAACATCTACATTTATGGTAGGTACAAAACTGTACTTTTTGTCCATACCAAACCCACCACTGAATTTGTTTCCATTGCTAGATAGTTTTTGGCTTTCTCAGATGTTTAAGTAGTTGGTTTATGCAGAACCTCCTTTGTTTTATTCACTCTGTATTTTGTATTATTTTGCTGCCGTATAGTTAAATGGACTGCTGCTGCTTAATACCTGTTTTTGGATATTTCTTTTAAAGTTTTCATAATCTCTAGTCCTGGGAAATGTCCTGGATGCTGAATGTTAGTGTAAATGTTGATGTTCTTTGAAGCTTAGCTTTTATCTCTTGTATTATTTTACAATGTGTTTTAACTTGGGCAGGGTATCCCTGAAATTGTGTTTGCATCTGTTGCACATTATTTGTGTACCGAATAAGTGTCTTTTGTGGACTGGCATTGTATAACTTATGTTTTTATGTTCTGATTGTTTAAACACAGCAAAGGATGCCTTATGGTTAGTTTTTGATTTTCCAATCCTTTGATTAGACTGGAACCTGTTGTGTTTTTTTTTTTTTTTTTTTTTTTTTGCTGCTGCCAGTGTTGTACAATGGGACCACCAACCAAATGCAAAAGTAAGCAGTACTGAAAGGAATCTGAGCAGACTGTGCTAAATATTTCTGCATATTCTTACGTTGCAGGCAGCCATTGAATTTATGGTACAGGACTGATGAATTCCTTTTGTCAAAACAGAGTGGCTTTTATTATATCACTGTGTACTATATGTCATGCTTGGTAATTGCTATCTTTGTAACTGTAAATCATGAAGAAAAGGATGAAAAAGTGATGACTGCCACACTAACACATAGACACTGGCAGGCTCTTATGACTAAAAACAGTTTCTGCTTTTTAGCTGACTGGGTGCTTTGAAGAAATTCTTTTGAGCTATGGTGCTGCAAAATTTTCATCCGAGTTCATGTTTGGTAAGCACCTTAAATTTTAAGGACTACACTTCCATAGCTAATGGTGTATAAAAGTAAGATTTGTTTGCTAGGGCTGTCATAATGTGACTAGTGTTCATTTTAAAGTTATTTACTTTGTATTTTAATTACTTTCAACTGATTAACACACAATTGTCAAAAGATGCATATGGCTGATGTGATTATAGTGGGAAACCTTTCATCCAGTGCTGGTTTCTGAAAAAATCCTAATAAACTGTACACGTTGTAAATCAGTCAACCCATGCCGAGCAGGTTATATGCCTGTCCCAAGGGGCAAACAGGCAATAATGATCATTGTCAAGGAGTGTAATGTTGTCATTCCTTCCAGATAACTTTCCCTTTGAGTAGCATTTAAAATGAATGTTCTGATAGCTAGTTTACAATATTCTTGCCTGGATAGTCATTGAATAAAGGAGGAGAAGTACAAGGCACTCTCTGTCTCATATTTGTTATTTAAGACCATCCATACCACAACATGGAAGGAATCAGTTTAAAAAAATAGTCTTCCTCCTCATTTGCATTAAGAAGCATCACTGACTAAATTGGAAATCTTAGAAGTCTAAAATCTGAACTCAGCTGGGGAATCACTCTTCTCCTATTATACTTATAAACTTGGAACAACCTCCCATCTGCTATAACCAATAGTAACTCTATGACACAGTTTAAAATCCTACTAAAATCACATTTAATAGGCACGTGGCTTTGCCCTTGTAACCATCCTGGCTAACCCCATTCTTTGCACTACTAACCTATTACAACTATTCAGCTTCATTATCCAAAGTCAACTATTGCACCTACACACAAACATTCATGCATTAAAATAACTCCTCCTCTCTTCATCTTTCTGAATTGTGCAGAAGCATGCATTAATCAAACTTACCCACCTCTAAACAATAGTATGTATCTAGCATAGACAATAGTATGTTTCCAGCATTTCCAGCAGCAAGTTTCTAGCATAGATAATAGTATGTTTCCAGCATGTAGCTCTGTAGCTCTGCATTGTGAATTTCTCCAAGTATTTTCTATGTACTTCACCATGTATGCATGCCTACCTTTCATAATAAATCTGCTTGCTCTGTTCTAATTGACAATTGTTATTACCTGTATACAAATGTGCTTTTCTTTATTACTTTAATTGTATATACTTATACATGCTTACTGTATTATATAATTCTTACTACTTATAATTCAAGCTTTTCTCCCCGGACTTTCCCGATAAACAAATGTTAAATAAAATAAATAAATAATTGGTGAGGCAGAGGGCTGAATGAGTTATGGAAAATATTGTATGTGGTTTGGAGCGTCTGTAGATTAAAATGTGATTTGGAATTTTAATATTGGAGAGAGAACTTTCAGTTTTTACAGTAATGTAGAAAATGAGAATGTGTACAAGTTAATAAGAGTTAAACACAAAACATAAACAACTTTACTAAAAGCAAGGTCAAAAAGATATGATTTGAGGCCCCTTTTAAAAACTACTAGGGTAGTTGAATCCCATAGCCACTTGGGCAAGAAGGTGCCACAAAAAAGGGATCCTGGTAACTGAAAGAGTAGCAGCTGGAAATTTCAAGATGGTAGAAGGGAACAACAAGCCAATCCAAAGAACTGGAACACTATGTCTGAACAGGACTGTAAAGCTGCAAAATGCCTTTTAACTATGGAAGGCATGCTAAACCATAACCATGCTCTTAAAAATAATCCATTGCCTAACTGGGGGCCAGTGAAGTTCTTGTAAAATTGGAGAGAGATGTGGTAAAGTGAGACTCCTGTAACAAGATGGCTGCAGAGATTTGTACAAGTTGAAGATGTGCTAAATCAGTATCAGGCAAGCCAACATATAGGGAATTACAATAGTATAGGCATGCAGAAACTAGTATATGACCAACAGTCGGGAGGTCCCTGCAAGAAATAAGA
This sequence comes from Protopterus annectens, assembly GCF_019279795.1. Lineage (NCBI taxonomy): Eukaryota > Metazoa > Chordata > Ceratodontiformes > Protopteridae > Protopterus > Protopterus annectens. Next base: position 578,100,170 of record NC_056732.1, read on the forward strand.
TGCCTTATAGGGCTAATGTTCCATAAATGGAAATATGAGGACTTGACAGCAGCCGAGAAGTTCTCTTTAAGAGTTAGGCTGTCCTCAAGAATCATGCAGAGATCACACATTTGAGATATGCATTTAAGTTTGTCACCCTGATAGACAATATCAGGTGAGAAAACTCTCTGGATTTTCCATTGATCTAATTGTGAGGCAAGAGTCCCTCAAGCTAGCATGTACCATCAAAGACACAATCTTTAAGGTATTGAGTTTAAATGTATTACTGACTATCCAGTCATGGATAAGCTCTAAATCCTAAGAAAGGTGTGTAAGGGCATGCATAGAGTCCTGAGGGAATGAAAGGTAAAGTATGTCATCAGTGTAAACCTCTCAGCTGAATAACTTCACATAGCGGCAATAAATGGTGAACAATAAGGGAAGAAGAATGAAGGCCTGAGGTGGTACCCCACAGATAAGTGGCTACAGAGATAATGGTAAGCTGCATAGAAGAAATCCTAGTCACTGGTACAAGATAAACCCATCATGTTCCAATGTCCAGGAAGAAGAGTATCCAGAAATATCACAGCCATCCAGCAACAAAAAGTAGTGTTGCTTTCGTGTTGGTACACGAATAAACTAGTCTTACCGGGTTCTGTTTAAGCAGCTTTATTCTGTACAAACACATAACTATAGAGGCTTATTGACTATTACTTGGGTAAAAACTACCTAGTGCAATCATGCATGCTCACGCTCTGGCTGCTTCTACATAATGGCACTAGGAATTGCACCTTTCTAGAATTTATCCGTGCACACACAGACTTGCATGCTTCTTAAAGAGATAGCACACACGTTACACTTTGATCTACATCTTCCCTCTTTGAGAAATAGATCATGCAATTTGTCATGAAATTATTTAGCATGCAGAAATCCCAGATAATCTAAAGGCATGCATTATACAATACTAAGTACACACATATATGTATATATATATATATATATAGATATATATATATATATATATATATATATGCATATATGTATATATATGTATGTGTATATATATATATATATATATCGAGATATATATATATATATATATATATATATATATATATATATATACTCATGTGCGTGTATATGTATATATAGGTCCCTTATAGATGATCGAACTTCCAAAAGGATGACTTTCATATGGCCGAGACCATATGATTGACTTTTGGAAGTTCGAATGTTCTGAATGAACAGCCCCCCATAGCGTGGAACGGGAAGATTTTCATTTTTTGCACTGTAGTGCAATCTCTGAGTTGGTATATTTAAATAGCAGGGGGTGTGGGGGGTGCAGGGGGGCTTGCCCCCCACTAGCAAGCATGTAAGTAATGTTTTGTGTTCCTGTTTTTTAACAGGTGTTCGAACTTCCAAAAATCGATCATATGGTCTCAGCCATATGAAAATCGTCCTTTTGGAAGTTTGATCATCTGTAGGGGACCCATACATACATATGTGTGTGTGTATATATATATATATATATATATATGTGTGTGTGTGTATATATATATATATATATATATATATATATATATATATATATATATATATATATTTGTTGTGTCTTTCGGCTTTTCCCGGTTAGGGGTCGCCACAGTGGAACTCCGGTCCGCTAATGATTGGCAGTAGATTTTTACGTGCTGGCTTGCCGGGCCTAATGCACAACCTTCAACGAAGGAACACCCATTCATGCATGTTGCCACATAGAAGATGCTCTAACTGAGAATCGAACGGGTAACGTCTAACTGTGAGGCGACAACGCTACCGCAGCACCACCACCGTAGACACACACACACACACACACAAAGTCAAGTCCATGTGATATGAATTTCACACTAGACTTTGAAACTCATTCACATCATGTGACAGAAAATTGGGAATCGGATTTAGCAACTGGGACAGTCCCTGCAAAATGAATGACCTGTGGAATGTTCGAATTACTTTCTGGAACAGAATCAGACTTTTGAACACATTCTGGTCTGGAAGCAATGTCTGACTCGTTCTTCGATCTAGAGTTTGCATCAATGTTGTAATTGCAAGGATGATGATTCTGGTACAGGAAGAAGATGTCTGACGTTATTCCTATACTCCAGACCCTTGGAGCTTACCAAATAGAATCTCGTCTCGGCACAGATGCCTGTAATCTGTCCTATTCAATCAAAACCTTTTGTTGTCTGTATTCGTATCATCTCTCCTTCCCTCAAAGAACAGAATCTGCTCGGTCTGTCTTAACTAGATTTCTGAATATTGCGCTTCTTCAGCAATTGAGCCTTGATGGTTTTGTTGTTCTTTGAGTTAGGTTGCACCAAACTTGATGAAATAGGTAGCGTAGTTCTAGTTTGTCTGGAATGTAGTCTTTGAGCTGGTGAGCCAAGAATATCATTACGAGGTATGTTTCTGAGATTAAGTAAACTCAAGAATACATTGGTATAGTCACACTTTGACTTTTCAAGTAATTGCTTTGCACTACTCATTCAGCTAGGCCATTGGATTGAGGATATTCAGGACTACTAGTGACATGTATGAAGTCCCATTCTCTTGCAAATTTCTGAAACAACTGGCTAGTAAATTGAGTACCATTGTCAGAGTAAAGTTTGTGTGAACTACCATGAACTGAGAAATGACATTTAGACTTAGTAATGACAGCTGTTGAGGTTAAGTTTGGTAGCAGATCAATCCCAGACCACTTCAAATAAGAGTTTACCAAAACCGAGTAGCATTGATTGTTCCACTCAAAGCTATCAGTTGCTACAGTAGACCCAAGGTAGTTCAGGTATTTGATTTAGCTGAAGCGGTTCTCTTTGCAAATGCGCTCTGGTAGTGTTACATACTGAACAAGAAGAAAGAACTCTATCGATGTCTTTCGATAATGAAGGCCAAAATACTAATTCTCATACCCTTCTCGTAGTGGATAATAAACCAGGGTGACCACGATGCAAAATCTGAATGTATTCTTGCTGTAAGGAAGCGGGAACAACAATTTTAGGACCTTTGAAAATAATGCCATCTTCCATCAACAATTCATCTCTGTAAGCAAAATATGATTGCACCTGAGGTGATGCACTAGATTGCTTTGATGGCCATCAAAGTCAAACGTTTCAGCATCAAGCTGTTCTGTTGTACTTCTAGGTGATCTGAATAAGGTATCAGCAAAGTAGAGCAATATACCTGTAGTGTAGACCATTTTGAAATTGTATGTTTGCAATTTGAGCATCATTCTTTGTACTCTTGCTGGAGTAGAATGCATAGGCTTCTTTAGAATGTTAACTAGATGTAGATGATCAGTTTCAATCTGGATAGCTCGACCATAAATATCATCATGAAACTTGGAACATACAAAAACTATCGCCAAAAGCTCTTTCTCAGTTTGAGCATAATTCATCTCAGTTTGAGTTACTGTCCTAAAGGCGTAGGCTACTGGTCTACCCTCTTGAAGAATAACTTGACCAAGACCAAAATTTGAAGCATCACAAGAAAGAACAACTGGTTTATTCACATTATAGTATCTTAACATAGACGGGGTGGCAATTTTCTGCTTAAGGTCATCAAATGCCTTCTGATGATTTCCAGACATGACCATACAACATTTTTGAGTGTTAGCTGTTTCAGAGGTGTTGTCAGCTCACAGAAGTCTGATATCAACTTGCCTAAATAGTTGACCATGCTCAGAAAATGCTGTAAACCTTGCACATTATCCGGTGCCAACATCTCTAAAATGGCTGTTTGGTTGGGTCTGGTCTTAAGCCTGTAAATGACCTACATACATAACTTTTGGAAGTCTGAATTTGAACTTCAGAAGATTGAGCTTCAAAATTAACTTCACGTGCTCTGTCTAGAACTTTCTTGAGGTTTCTGTCATGCTGTGCTTCGCCATTACCTCCAACTAATAGATCGTCTACTGTTATGGCCAAGGATAACCTGAAAAAATTGTTCCATTGCATGCGGAAAGACTTCACTTGCAAAACTTATTCCAAATGGCATCCTTGGGAATCTGTATCTGCTAAACTGAGTGCCAAAAGTAGTTAGAAATGAGGACTTGCGATCAAGCATCACTTGCCAAAAAGAACTCTGCATCCAAAACAGAAAATACAGTGGTGTTCAGTATTAGAGCTGCAGCTTCCTCAACTGTGTGCATTGGGTGATATGGCCTTTTTAATGCTTTGTTTAAATCTCTAGGATCAATGCATATTCTGATTTGGTCTGAGCCTTTCTTATGAGCAGCTACCATGGACGACACCCATTCAGTTGGCTCTGTGACTGGACAAATCACACCTTGCTGCACCATCTTATCCAACTGAACTTTAACTTTATTCTGCATTGCTGTTGGAACTCTTCTTGCTGGTCTGACCACTGGAGTGATCTCTGGATCTATCTTCATAGAATACACAACTGGACGTTTGCCCAATTTGTCATCGAAAACATTGACATACTCTGAAAAAATGGCTTTGGCATAACTTGAACTTGTAACTCCACTCACATGATTAACTTCTTTAACAAATGAAAGCAGATTCATTCTCAAACTGCCTTTGAGACCTAGTAAAGATTGCATTGGTCGGTGGACTATGTAGAATAATAAGTTCTAACAGCCAAATAACATGAAAGTATTACTGAACCTTCGGTTTGAATTTCTTCGCCGCCATGCGCAACAAGTTTCGCACTGCTGGTTACATTGAGTTGTTCGTTAGTTCTCACTTTTATAAATGTGTCAGCTGATATAACATTACACTTTGACCCAGTGTCTACTTTGAGCTCTTTGGATTTTCCATTGATCCGATTCATACAAAACACTTTACTCCTTGTTAATAAGTTAACTGCATCAGCTTTTTCTCCAAGTACTGATACACCATCCACATAGAAAGCTGACTGTTTTGGCTGTACTTGGATCAACTTGCTTTTTTGTGTGACCTTTCTTTACAACTGAGTGAGGCTTAGGTGATTTGCATAACTTTTGGAAATGATTCCATTTTTTGCACTTGTGGCATCGCTGACCATATGCTGTACATTTCTCTCTTTTAGACTCATGATTTGTACTACAATTGTGACAGTTAATAGTAAAGTTAAACTTGGGTTTTGCTGACTCACATTTGTGTTGCACTGAGCTGGTGGTGGAGTTTACACTTTTTCTGGAACGTTCTGGAAAGCTTCATTGCTTCTTTGGAAACCCATTGGCTGCCTCTTGCTTAGGCCTGTTTGTTTGCCACGCATTGCATACTATCTATGTTTGCTCTGGGGCTCACTGAAACCATGTTTTTGTCACTTGCAAGCATATTCGTATGTCTTTCTGTCAACTCATGGAGCTGTCAAATCTCTGTTGCTTTGCTTAATGTCAAATCACTGTCATGAAGTAAAATCTTTCAAACTGTAGCACTGTTATAGGTTCATAGGATGATACTAGGCTATTGGCCCAGAGGTCCTTAAAACCTAGACAATAATTTTGCCCATGTTACCACAAAGTCGCACACAAGTCTGCCCTTTATTAGCTCATCTTTCAAATCACCAAGCCGACACATTTTAGCTCTGTTTCTCAAGCCAGTTATATAAGCTGCAAATGTTACCCATGGTTTCTGATTTCTTGTGTAAAACAATGCCTCTCTAATGTAATGTTTTGTGTGGGTGTTGCACATTTCTCTGAACTTACACTTCAAACACTCTGGGGTCTTGGTCTTCCCATAATTCAGCTTGCACAACAGTATAGCAGTCTGCACCTTTATACACTGCTGGTGCATATACAAATGAACGTTTTCTTTCTATGGCCTCAGATCCTGCTAAATTTAGCAAAATGAATGCCTTTGCTCATGCCTCTTTATCTTCATAATCTTCTTATATGAAAACATCATACTCTTGTTCAAATATTCTCCAGTTCTCTGCAATATTCTGATCAAATACAAGTGGTTGAGGTTTTCTAAATCAGTCTGCCATATTAACACATACCAGCGAAGGGTCTTACAAATACGCACGAGTTTATACACACGTGCACAACTAATTGGCATAAACACAATTTGCTCAATGTTTTTGTGCTCTGTACTTGTACTTTCTCTTTCTAAGCGTATCGGAATTGTGCGAATGAACAACCTAATAGTATTTTCAAATAACTGGACTTTGTGAAAAAAAACTTCTCAGGCTTTTCAATGCTTTATTGCACTTTACAAAATAGCTTTTCAGATTTCTCTATGCTTTACTCTACTTTTGCAAAATGTTGTTGTCTTTCGGCTTTTCCCGGTTAGGGGTCACCACAGCAGAACTCCGGTCCGCTAATGATTGGCAGTAGATTTTCACAGTGCCGAGTTGCCAGCTCAACACCCAACCTTCAACGAAGGCACACCCATTCACGCATGTCTTTCGGAATGCCACTCGACCCACGTGGAGGACATGCAGACTCCACACAGAAGGCAGTCCCCGCACACTAGCTGAGAATCGAACGGGAGAACCTCTTGCTGTGAGGCAACAATGCTACCGCTGCATCACCGCGGAGCTTTTAAAAAATGCTACCGCTGCACCACCGCGGAGCTTTTCAAATTTCTCTGTACTTTTCTGTGCTTTGTGAAATAGCTTTTTAGATTTCTCAATGCTTTACTGTGCTTTGCTAAATAACTTTTTCGGGCTATGAATACTTTATGAAACTTTGTGGAATAGCTTTTCAAACTTTTCAATGCTTTATGGAATAATTTCTCAGACTTTTGATGCTTTATGAAATCTTTGATTGGTAAATGCAGAAATGCTAAAGTCATTTATCATCACTCGCTGTGCTTGTCAAGGCAGAAATGCTACAATTTGCTTTCGAAATTGGTAAAGGCAGAAATGATAAAGTAATCGCTTGGAACTTTATCGATAAAGGCGGGAATGCTACAGTCATACACCATCACTTGTCAAAAGTCTCACTTTAAGAAACATTTGAGAACTTTATGATGTAACTGAGCAATTCATGAGCACTGTAATACTCTTGCAATTTTTGTAAAAACAGAAAAAACACACCATGTTGTGTAGTCCAGTCTCACCTTCATTTTTACATATGAGTTCAGAGCCGATCCTCTGCTCTGACTTGGCCGATTTACAAGCTCGAAGACTTCTGGTTAGCTTGTGGCTAAGCAGGTATCCCATAGTGCACCAGTACAAACCCCAGATCTCGTTTGCCGCGTCAACGAGTTTGGTTGTGCTTCTCTTGGCTCTGGCTAAGTATTACTGTTGTTATGGTGTTGTAAGGTGATATTATCTTAGGCAGTAGTGTTTGCCCTTTTTGGTGCATTCTTAGCTTAAAATTGTTGTTAGTTTGGTATCCTGCGTGCCAGTTTAGAGTTCTTGTAGGCGCCGTTGCGCGCTTTTCCTTATCAGGTAGTTTTAGTTTGTGGTGGTTTTCCACTGATCGTTAACAGGTGCTCCTGTTATTCTGTTGTCTTTCTAGACCGTTATTGGCAGCTTAGTTTCCTTAATCTGAGATTGTATTTTTGGCGGGGATCCACTGGTTATTTGCTAAGGGTTGGAGTTCCTCCCTTAGATATCAGTTGTTTTATTTTAATTGTTACCACATAGAGTTTTATATACAGTTTTCTGTGTGTGCGTTTTCTGATGTTCATCGTGTTTCACTGTTGCAGTCATTACAATTGGGTTATCCTGCCGGCAGGCTACCCGCAGTCGGCATGAATTCCAAAGTCTAGGTCCGGCGTCGGTTGCTGTCGCCTCCTCCCTGACGTCAGTGCGCCAGGGGTATAAAAGATGCAGCCGACGCCATTTTCTTCAGTCTTTCTTGCCGCGCGGTGCCCAAAGCAAAAGCAGTTCGTAAGTGCCGGTCGGCCGACTTCTGAGATTTTCAAGTTCGAATTTCAGATCCGAAGTCTTCATTAAAAGCTAAGTACCCCATTGGGGAAACTTTTTTTCTTGCTCCAGACCGATGTCAGAAAAAGTTAATAATTGTATTTCTTGTGGGAAGCAAATACCTGATAAGGATTTTCATTCTTACTGTATTCCTTGCCTAGGCCCTGACCACAACATTGCTAGTTGTCGGTTTTGTGCTAAATTTAACCAACGCACTATTAAGCATCGATACGATTTTGCATTTCATTACTTTGGCAGAAGATTTAATTATATAATGCCATCGGAACAGCCGACTACCGGAGTTTACAAAAAATGCAAAGAAAAAGAAAAGGGCATCCGAGGTCCAAAACCGATGAGGCTTCTTCTAGGCCAGTTGCCGGTTCGCCGGTTCTCAGTGAGGCACTATCACAGCCCCTGACGACCGCTACTTTAGAGCCGCAGGCCAATACTGACTCCCACGTGGAGTCAACCAGGCCTACAGAAACTCAAGGTATTGGACCTTCGGAAACCATTCCCTCAGATGGGTCCGGAGCCGCTGAGCAGACATCGGCTTCTGAGGGCGTTTTCAGGCCTACACAGTTGTATGTTAAAATGACTTCAGCTTCAAAGGCAAAGACTAAAACAGCTTTAAAGATAAAGAAACAAGTACAACAGCCCCATGGACAGGCCTCCATGCCTAAAAAACAGATGCTCAAAATGGCCGAAGACCTGATTACTTTGATCAGGTGTTCTCATCCCCCTCCTGACAAGAGGCCTAGGCAAGAGATAGAATATGAATCTTCAGATCAGGTTTCCATTTCATCGGATTCCTCCTCTGATCAGGAATACTCTCTTCCTCCTTATGAGGATTCTGATGCTGAAGAATCTATCCCCTCAGCTTCTCCTCCTGAGGATTATTCTTTTGGGGAAACACTGCATACCATGAGGGAGCATTTCCACTGGGAAAGCCAGTATTATTCAGGATCTAAGAAAAGGCTCAGAGACTTTCTTTTACTGCCTCAGCACAGGCCCCTTGCTATTCCACCTGTGCTAGACATTTACCTCCAGCTCCTGTTAAGCCAGACAGATACTACAGGGTTCCAGACTCCCACAAATTTCTTTTTAAAAACCCTGCTGCTGACCCAGAAACTATCTCTCAGGGTCCCAAGGAGGACAAGGCTTCCACTGCAAAAATCCCTACCCCCTCTGACAGAGATTCCAGGGCACTGAACAGATGGGGAAAAAGATTTACACTTCTGTTACCTTGGCTATAAGGGCTTTAAATTGTCAGTTTCATATGCTTAAATATCAGCAATACATAATGTCACTGCTTAAACAGAAAATGTTGACAAATTCTGAATGTGCAGAAAATAAAGAAATGCAGGATTTATTGCATGCAGCTGAACAAGTTGGAAAGCATACTTTTCAATGTGGTTTTGATTCTTTGGAGGCTTCCTGCAGAGCCGCTGTTACGGGTTCTGTCATTAGGAGACATGCTTGGTTAAAGGAACAGAATCTGCCTGATCATGTTAAAGCAAAATTATTAGATGCTCAATTACAGTATGATACCTTGTTTGGTGTTAAAGCAGAAGAGGTGTTGAAGAAAATGGAGGACAAAGCCAAATCTATGCAGACAGTCAAGGATTTCTTACAGGTACAGCCTCCAAGATTTAGCAGACACTGGCCTACAAAGAATTGGTACTTTCCAGTGTCAGACAGGCTACAAAGAGGCAGATATAGATGCCCTAGAGGCAGATCCCAGCCCCAAGGCTCATACTGGTCTAAACAATGGGGTGCTTCTACCTCCAAAAGCGGAGAGGACAAGTCACAGGCATACAGAAAGCAGTCCCAATGACTTCCCCCTGCCAGCGCCAAGCACTTATCTTCTGGCAGCTCCTTTAAGGGGAAAACTAGCACTTTTTTCTCAAAACTGGCACCTAATCACCCAGGACAAATGGGTCTTGAACATAGTGTCACAAGGTTACAGGTTCCACTTTCACACCCTGCCAAGGGCAAACGGTATGCCAGACCTGCCAAAAAATCAATGGGCAGAGACACAAAAGCAAGTTTCATCCCTCATGGACATGATGGCCATTCAGCAAGTACCACAGCAAGAGCAGGGACAAGGATTTTACTCAAGACTTTTCTTGGTGCCCAGAAAGGACAAAGCCTGGAGGCCAGTACTGGACCTATCTATTCTAAACACATTCCTGGATATTCCAAAATTCAAAATGTTGACTCTGCAGCAGCTTCTGCCCATGCTGGGCAAGAAGGCTTGGCTTGTAACTTTAGACCTAAAAGAGGCATACCTGCATGTCCCAATCAGACAATCATGCAGAAGATACCTCAGATTCATAGCTGACTCAATGCACTACCAATTCTCTGCACTGCCCTTTGGCTTACATACTGTGCCCAGGGTCTTCACAAAATGCCTGGCACCAGTAATTGCATTTTGCAGACAAACAGGAATACAAATATATCCTTACTTGGACGACTGCCTTATTCAAGCAGAGACCAAGGACATACTACTACAGCATCTGGCGTTTGTAAAAAGATTATTAACATGCCTAGGGTACACAGTAAATGAAAAGAAATCAAAACTTGTACCCTCTCAAGAGATAATATTCCTGGGTGCAACCTTAAATACAACTGCCCAGATGGCTTATCTCACGCCAGACAAACAAAGGCAACTGACTACTTATTTCAAAATGTTGGCAACAAACACCCAGTTAACTGCAAGAAAAATTCTGCAGGCTTTGGGCTTCATGGCATCCTGCATTCTGCTAATTCCATATGCAAGACTGCATATGAGGAAACTACAATGGTATCTAAAAAGTGTTTGGACTCAACATTGCCACAGCCTGGAAAAACTAATTATACTCATTCCCTGCCTGCAACAGGAGTTTCGATGGTGGGCACAGGCCTGTCACCACAACAAGGGACAGCCTTTCACTTTACCCACTGCCAGGCAGACAACAACAGATGCATCAGATTATGCCTGGGGGGGCCCACATGGCAGGAAGATGTATTCAGGGCTCATGGTCCGCAATCCAAATGCATCTACATATCAATCAAAAAGAGATGCTAGCAGTTCAAAATGCCCTGACAGCCTTCAAGGATCTACTTCATCCAGGACAACTACTGATAAAGATGGACAATACTACAGTCATGTGGTACATAAACAAGCAGGGAGGCACACATTCCTACCCCCTTTGTACACTAGCCATGACTTTGCGGGACACAGCATTGACTTGCCAAGTACATCTGCAAGCACAATTCCTGCCAGGAAAGATAAATACTCTGGCAGACGAACTAAGCAGAAACTTCATGGATCCCCACAAGCGGAAATTGGATTCACAAGTCTTCAACATGATAAGAAGGAATTGGGGATGCCCAGACATATATCTATTTGCCTCCCCTCACAACTGCCAACTACAGAGATTCTGCACAAGGACTTATCAGAAGCAAGCATGGAAAGTGGATGCTCTATCTTTCAGCTGGAAAAACTTAATATATGCCTTTCCCCCACTGCCTCTCCTCCCCAAGGTACTCCTAAAGGTCAGACAAGAGAAGTAAAAAATGATACTGATTGCCCTAGACTCACCCCGTCAGCACTGGTACCCAATCCTAAGGAACTTGACTCAATGCCCAGCATGGACATTACCTCAAATTCCTCACTTACTGACCCAACAAAACAATCCGATCCTGTACAGCCAACTCAGGACCTTAAATCTGGCAGCATGGCGGATAATGTAGCTTTTCAAAACGCACCTCTCTCTAAAGCGGTTATGGATGTTATCTTGGAGGCCAGGAGGTCCAGTACCAGAAAATCTTATGCAGAAAAATGGAAGAGATTCTGTGCTTGGAACCAGGCAGAAGGAATTGACATGATTGTACCAAATATCCCTCAGATTTTGCAATACTTAACTGAGATGCTGGACAAAGGCCTATCCTTTTCATCAATTAAGATTCATGCCTCTGCCATTTCAGCTCATTACAATACAGAGCCACCTATTTTTTCTCATCTTTTATTAAGGCAGTACCTCAGAGGAGCCAAAAACTTAAGGCCTCCAAGGAAATCACCAATACCTGCATGGGACCTCAATTATGTCTTGGAAAAACTCACTCTGCCTCCTTTTGAGCCAGCCGCTATAGCTGATATAAAATTTTTATCATGGAAAACAGCTCTGCTCCTAGCAATAACCTCTGCAAGACGCATCTCAGAGCTACAGGCACTCATGGCTGTGGAACCTTTTATCATTTTCCATCCAGATAGGGTTTCTTTAAGGACAAACCCCACATTTATGCCTAAGGTAGTGTCCAGTGTGGCCCTCAACCATACTATTCATTTGCCTACCTTTTATCCAAACCCACAGAATAAGGGTGAGAAACTTCTGCATTCTTTGGACATACACAGACAGCTGCGCTTCTACATGGACAGAACCAAAGCTTTCAGAAAGACTGAGCAATTACTGGTTGCATATGCTGCAGGATCACAAGGAAAGGCGATCTCAAAGCAGACTCTTTCAAAGTGGATAGGTCACTGCATTCGTTTTTGCTATTCTCAACATGGCAAATCAGTGCCTAAGGGCATTAGGCCACATTCAACCAGAGCAGCAGTCACTTCAGCAGCCTTCCTCAGAGGAGTGCTAACCAAAGACATTTTAGAGGCTGCAACCTAGAGTTCAGTGCACACTTTTACAAAGCACTACCACTTACCACTCTACTCCAAATCCAGGGCAGGCTTTGCCACTGCAGTACTGCATGGCCTCATAGCCGCTCCGAATTCTATTTAGTTCCAGCCTCCCAACCTTAGCTTTGGGATTCAACCCAATTGTAATGACTGCAACAGTGAAACATGATGAACATAGTACAGTTGTGTACCTACCATAAATGTAGATGTTTGAGTGTATTCACTGTTGCAGTCCAGGTTACCCACCCACCACCCCCCTTATCTTTGCTGAACCTTATCTGTACTTCTCTATTCTATACAACCTATGTGGTGTATTTGCTTGTAGATGAAGGAAACTTGTTTCTTGGTGCATGCATGCTTTATTGACATATTTTTAGCCTACTCTTTTGGGGGCACCTGACATCTGGGGCAAGAAAAACTGAAGAAAATGGCGTCTGCTGCATCTTTTATACTCCTGGCGTACCAACGTCAGGGAGGAGGCGACAGCAACCGACGCCGGACCTAGAATTTGCAATTCATGCCGACTGCGGGTAGCCTGCCAGCAGGATAACCCAATTGTAATGACTGCAATAGTGAATATAGTGAATACACTCGAGCATCTACATTTATGGTAGGTACACAACTGTACTGTCTGTCTAACGTAGAAGACCTAGTTTCTGTTCCACCAGGCTAGGCCCGTTTAAATTAGAGGACCTAGTCCTCATGGTACTGTCTTCTGTAGGGCTAGGCCCGTTTTAGTTAGAGGACCTAGTCGTCTTCCTTCCTCCTTCTTGTGTGTGTGTGTGTGTGTGTGTGTGTGTGTGTGTGTGTGTGTGTGTGTGTGTGTGTGTGTGCGCGCGCGAAATGTCTAAAGAGAGTAAGGAGCACAAACCTTTGTGTTTTAAGAAGTGCATGAAATGCTCCCAAAAGATGTCTTTAACGGATGGCCACAGTAGCTGTGTCTACTGTTTAGGGGCCATCCACCTGCAGGAATTGTGCTTGTTCTGCCATGCTTTCTCTCCTAGGGTGTTACAGGAGAGAAGGAACAAGCTTATACTCAAGGGTCTACTAAAACCATATTTTGAGGAAATTCTATCCAGTTCTTCGGCTTCCTCCAAGTCTGGCAAATCTAAGTCTTCAAAAAGGCCTTCTCTGGCACTGGCTGGTGTCTCGGAGCCACCGTCTAAACAGTCAAAATCTGCCTCCTCGACTCCACTGCCTTCGGAGCTGAAGGAGAGCACTGTTATGGTGTCAGAGTCGGTTCCAAGTGTTTCGGAGCTGATCTCGGAACCGATTGAATCAGCAATTGAATCTGCTTCTCGGAGCCAGTCTGTGGATTCCCTACCAGTTTCCGTGTTACTGAAGTCTGCAGTGCCCCCTACATCAAGATCCCCTACTATATCTTCCAGATCTTCCAGGAGACTTTCAGAAGAATATGTGGAATAGGGTAGTGTTGAGACTCCTGAAGTTGTCTGCCTTACCAAAATTATTGTTGGCTCTGACACAGTTGGCTCCGTAGCCACTTGACCCAGCTTTGCCCTTGTCTGCTATTCCTCCTCCGAGCCATGTTGGTCCTTCGAAGCTAGAGTGCTTGGTGCCACCAGAGGTACTATCTGTTTCAGCTCCCTTTGTCACTGCTTTGGAGCTGGTTTTGGCTCTGACACGCTCTGTTGTCCATCGTGTCCAGGGGCCGAAGCTCTCCTGTCAGCGCCAACAGGGAGTGTTGGAATCTATGTTCTTCAGTTCTGAGCCTTCCTCTTGGAGCATTGGCGAGGGTGAGCTTGGATGCTGCATCTGTCTCTGAGCCGACGGCTCTGGCTCCGACGTCAACCTTTGTCTCTTTGGAGCAGGGGAGATTTTTGGAGCCGGAGAGGTCAGCGTTTCAGATGATTAGGAGCATGCTGTCTCATTCTCCAGCCCCTATCAGTGGTACCAGCACTCTTCCCCTGAGAGCACCCACTTCGGTCTCAGCCCCTACTCCCTCCGGAGACAGCAGAGACCCTCCGCCTCAGGAGCCATCGGCTGGTGGCCCCCACTCTTCCAAGGGCTCCCCGGAATGCCCTTTTGAGAAGCCTTCCCGAAAGAGGCTATGTAAGAGGAAGCATGTTGACTCCCAGGATGAGTCCTTGACATTGGACACTGACCTCAAGGAGTCTGAAGGGTCCCCTAAGTTGTCCTCTGATGATGTCTCCTTTGTGAACATCTTGGAGATTCCTAAGCAGAGGTGCGACTGTCCCACTGTCAACCCTTTTGATGAGGAGTCGATGTACATGAAGGCTTTCGGGTATCAACCTTCTGCCTCTTGGGTGTCTCCACCTTTTGACAAACTAATGGATCTAGGTAGTCGAAAGGTGTGGGATACTCCTGATGCCGTGGAGCCTGTCCCCAGGAGACCAAATAAGTTTGTCTGCCCCTCCTGGTAAAGAGTTTTTGTGTAAGGGCGTTCCTGTAGATACCATGGTGGTGGCGGCGGCAGCCACAAAGAAGGATCTGGTGGAGACTTCTCCCTCTGTTCATCCGCCAAATAAGGATTCTCGACAGATGGTCAGATTTGGGAAGCTTATCTTTAGTTCAGCGGCATTTATCATTCGATTGTTGAACTATCTCACGCACTTCACGAGATTACAGAGGGATCTCCTCAAGGAGGTAGGAGATTCTGTACAAGGTGCGTGTACTGAGGGAGTCCCTGACAAAATCTTTGCTCAGTTGTCCACCTTAACTCACTTAACTCATTAACCCCAAGTACCTTCTCATGGCGTCTCTGTGCTTAACACCGAGCGCGCCATGAGAAGATACTAATTACAAGCTGTTACCCCCGAGTGCCTTCCACAAGCGTGAGAAACTGTGCTCAAGATTTGTAGCTGAGCTTAACGTAAAACACGCTGCAATTTTAACTGAATGTGTAAATTACCTTATATAGTTATGATTCAGCATGTTTTTACGTTAAGTTCACATTAAAGTTCTTGTAGAAAATCATGTTTAAATGTTCTTGATAAAGCAAGTGGTGGCAGCCAGTTGGATTCTTGCAATCCAAGCCACCACTTGCGTCACACACCTCCGTCTTGGAAACAGATGAATAATGTGCCCTGTAAAATACATAAGTAGAAGTCATTATCACATTGATGAATGCACAAGCCAGATTGTGTTTTTTCTCTCTTTGGAGTCATTGCAAGTCACCTCCCTCATTCTTCACCAACTAGCTACCCTCCAAAACCCCTGATTTTTTCTTTGTGTGTGTGTGTGTGTGTGTGTGTGTGTGTGTGTGTGTGTATATGTATATATGTATATATATATATATGTCTGTGCATATATGCGTGTATATAAATATGTATGTACATAATGTACTTGCACCTATATAGATATATACACACACACACACACACACACACACACACACATATATATGCACGTATATATCTTGTCAGACCGACTACTTCACTTTGTGATCAGTATGACAGCGGTCTCTCTTGGGAGCTAGGGTGATGAATCTGCATATTTTGGCTGCAGTTCATTTAGAGGCAATTTCTTTTTTTCTTTTTTTACAGGTGGATGGAGTGGTAGCGAGGCATATGACCCCTAGGGGCTGACTGGCCAGCTTTTGTGCTATTCAAAACAGTGGCTGTATGTTTCATTACGGTGCATGTACATGGCAGGAAATGTGACTGGATGGTCATTTGGAAAATGTTTCATTCAGGTGCTTGTACATACATCAACACTTTATTCAAGGGGTCTCTTGGGTGGCTGCTTCATTTCAGGTCTTGTTTCTGGCACCAATCATTTGTTTGGGTGCTACCCTCTTGGAGGATGTCCACATCAGTAGAGGAATTGATGACAGCGCCCAGCTTGCAGTCATCTGCAAACTTGGTCAGCTATAGCCCACTGGTTTTGGCCTGCATCTCAGAAAAGTATATCCCAAACAACAGAGGCCCCAAGACCAATCCCTGGGGTACAGCGCGTCAGATGAGCATGTCAGTGTGTCAAGTAATACCTCATTTTGAAGACAGTACTTTGCAAGAGAGCATCTGAATGTGCCACGTAATACCTCATTTCAAAGACAGTATTGCTGGTTCCAACATGGTAAAAGAATTGTGCCTGTATGTTATACATATGTGCAGACATCAGTTTGTTTCGGAATTAGGTTATTGAAATTATGATTTTGTTTTCATATTTTGGTAAATAACTTTGCAAGGGAGCATCTGAATGTGCTAAGTAATACCTCATTTTGAAAACAGTATTGATAGTTCTAACATGGTAAAAGAATTGTGCCTGTATGTTGTACTCGTGCAGATATCAACATTTGTTTAGGACTTAGGTTATGGAAATTGATTTTTTTTTTCATATTTTGGTAAATAACTTTGCAAGGGAGCCTCTGAATATGTCAAGTAATACTTCATTTTGAAGACAGTATTGCTGGTTCCAACATGGTAAAATAATTGTCTGTATGTTGTACACATGTGCAAATATCAAAGTTTGTTTTGGACTTAGGTTATGGAAATTATGATTTTTTTCATATTTTGGTAAATAACTTTGCAAGGGAGCATGTCAGTGTGCCAAGTAATACCTCATTTTGAAGACAGTGTTACTTCTTACAACATAGTACAAGAACTGTGTCTGTGCACTGTACATATATACAGATATCACAGTTTGTTTAGTCTTGTACGGTTATGAAAATTATACATTTCCAATACTTCTCATTATTATGCCCATATCTTTGCAACAGAGCATGGTGATCACACAAATGATGCATCATTTTGAAGCTGACATTCAGACGCACAACTTCTACACTGATATGTAGGCTCTGTCTGTTACATATGATGACATATTATGCTTTGTTTATCAGTTATGAAAAATATATTAATCATATTTATGTGAATATCTCCAGAAAGGAGCATCACACAGTAATGTTTAAGGTATCATTTTAAAGCTGACATTCATACTAACAAATTAAATACAAATTGTATGGGTCTACATGGTATATTGACCAAGATATTGTGCGTTGCTTTTCCAGAAAGGTAAAAAATATGCGCAATATCAACATTCCTTGCCAAATATTTAATAATGACTTTAATATGCGCTATCAACATTAACACTGTCTGAAAGGTCAGTGTCTGCTGAACAACTTTCGCGTTTACATTTTTAGTCTAGCTCTTATAATTAGAGTTATAAACATTTGTTTTCTGTATGGTGTTAGAAATGGATTTTCTGAAAATGAGCTCAGGCTGCACTGTTGTTCCTATGGTGGAATTAAGAAGGCAGCTTTTTCTGAGGTCCTCAGAATGAATGAGTTAAATTCTATAGTTAACTTCTCTATGCGGCTGATAGAGCGAGTAGAGCAGCGGGTTCAGGAGTTGCCCTGAGGCATCACTCCTGGATGCGCTTGTGTAATTTTGCGGAACCGTTCATATCGACTGTCACCAACGCCCCATTTGATGGTTCCTCATTGTTTGGTTCCAAGGTGAAGGACACACTCACTCAGTGTGAGCAAGAAGGAAAGACGCTTTCTGCCATGGGAGTAAGTTTTACTGTTCCCCCTCGACCATACCCCAAAGGTCAAAGGGGCGGTAAAATGTGGTTCAAAAAGTCCCAGAGCTTCTTTCTGGACACGCAGGGTGAAGCCTCCTCCAGAGGAGGAGGAGGAAATGGGAGACATCGCCCTAGAGGCAGGAGCGGTCCACAATACCAGCAAGGCCGTGATTCCTTTCGGGGGATGGCCTTATCAGTGCTGCTGATGTGAGGCCCGACTGCATTTCCCTGGGGCCGGTCAGGGGTCTCATTTCTTTATATCCAGAAGCCTGGCTAAATATCACTCAAGACAAGTGGGTACAAAGAGGTGTTACCAGAGGCTATATCATACCATTTTCCCTTCCACCGTTTGTTCCCAAGAAAATCCCAGATGTACCACCCAATCACAGGGATCATGTAACTGTGGAGATCAACAAGTTGCTTTTAAAAAGAGTCATCCAGTCCGTCCCAGCAGACCAGATAGGATCCAGAACTTACTCCAGGTTCTTTTTAGTACCAAAACGAACCAGAGATTGGAGGCCAATATTGGATCTCAGCAGGTTAAACGAATCTGTGAAGGAGGACAAGTTTCGGATGGTAACTCTGTCGTCGATACTCCCGTTGTGCTCTCTAGATCTCCAATCACCTACTACCATATAAAAATGGACAAGGCATCCAGGAGCCATCTACACTTCCGGCTGGGAGCCAGTCATTATCAGTTTCGTGCTCTGCCCTTTGGTCTCACCACAGCCCCCAGGGTGTTCACCAAATGCATGGCAATAGTGACAGCTCACCTGAGATGTCAAGGATTCCAGATGTTTCCGTATTTCGACGACTGGCTCCTCTACTCCTCCGAAACAGAGACGCCACTATTAGGGATCTCCATAAATTGGGAAAAGTCTGCATTAGTGCCCTCTCAATCTGTGATTTTTATAGGCGCAGAGGTAGACACAGTGACAGTGAACTTGACAGCTCATCTCCCCGCCAACAGGGCACAAAACTTAATCTTTCAAATTCAGTGTCGTCTTCCATTGCGGAAGGTCAAAACGAAGTAGGTTCTTCAACTCCTCGGAACTATGGCTTCCATCATTCTATTAGTACCATTAGCCAAGTTGCACATGAGAATTCTCCAGTGGCTTCTGTCTTCCCAGTGGTCCTTCCAATATCTTCCACTGAGTCAGCCTATCCTGCTGACAGAATCATGCAAGAAGGACCTTCTTTGGTGGATAGCTCCCAACCAGTTGATCACGGGTGCCCCTTTTGTTCATGCCCAACCCGTTGCCACTGTGACCACGGATGCCTCCCAGATCGGGTGGGAGGGCATTATCTCGGCAGGACTGTCCAAGGCACATGGCAAGAACACGAGGATCACCTGCATATCAATGTTCTGGAGATAAGGGCAGTGCTCCTAGCATTGCAAGCACTTCAAGACCTTCTTCCTCTTGGGACTATTGCGATACAATCAGACAACATGTCGGTAGTTTGGTATATCAACAAACAGGGCGGTAACAGATCTTACCCACTCTGTCGAGAGGCCATGCGATTTTGGGAATGGGCAATTTCTTCCCAGTGCTTTCTGGTTGCAACGCACATTCCAGGGATGACCGAAGTGACAGCCAACAAGCTCAGCTGGGCGATCCTACTGCCTCATGAGTGATCTCTGAAACAGGAAACAGCGGAACAGATTTTCCACAAATGGGGACAGCCTTGCTGCAACCTCTTTGCCAGCCCAGTCAATACCAAATGCAGCAGCTATTTTTCCCTCATTTCCCCTCCGGGGGAGACACCCAGAGATGCTCTGGCTCACAATTGGCCCATGGGACTTCTGTATGCTTTTCCTCTATTTCCTCTCATTTCCAAAGTGATTCAGAAAGCCAGTGAGATGAGAAGCAAGTTGATCCTCATTGCTCCTTACTGGCCTCACCAGGTCTGGTTCCCTTTCTCGAGCCTCTTCTCCTGGATGATCCTTGGATCCTGGACCCAGCTCCAGATCTGTTGACTCGCATCAGGTTCGCTACATCCCTCAATCCACACCCTCAGGTTGACTGCATGGCTGCTCCAGTTCCATCCCCAGTCAGGCTTCATGATGTATCATCCTCAGTTCACATATTCTTATGTTCTCCCATAAACCTTCAACTAGGAGGCTGTATGGCAGTAAATGTAAAAGATTTTCTATATGGGCACAGAAAAATGAATGTAGATCCTTACACTGCTTCTATTCCTGTGATTTTAGAATTTCTCTCTGAGCTTTTTCAACAAGGAGCTGCCGCCGCGCTATCATAGTCCAATTGGTGGCGATTTCTCATTTTCACTTAGGATTTCCAGATAACAATTTAATGTCTCATAAGCTATGCAAAACCTTTTTGAAAGGAATCACTCTTTTGAGACCACCACTGCAAGAACCTGTGGCTTCTTGGGATTTAAATTTTGTGTTGTCCAAACTGACTTCTCCCCCACTTGAACCTTCACACTCATCTTCATTGAAATTTTTGTCTTGGAAGACTTTGTTTTTGGTAGCTATTACATAAACTAGATGGGTATCGGAGCTACAAGCCTTGTCTGTTAAGCCACCGTATTTTATCTTTCACAAGGACAGGGTGTCACTGTGTACTAATCCCTCCTTTGTCCCCAAAGTTTGTTCCCCTGCTACCTTAAATCAATCCATAGAACTCCCAATTTTCTTCCCTAATCACTGTAATGCAGCTGAATACCATTTTCATCAGCTGGACGTTCATAGACAACTACGTTTTAATTTACAGTGGACCAAGGAATTTAGGAAACTAGATCAACTATTCATTTCCTTTTCTGACTCCAGATTGGGCTTACCAGTTTCTAAAGTGACACTATCTAACTGGATTTCCAGTTGCATAGCCTTTATCTACAGTTCGGAGGGCAGAACTTTACCCTGCAGGATCAAGGCTCATTCTACCAGGTCGCTGTCTACCTCTGCAGCCTTTCAAGCCAGGGTCCCACTTGATATTTGTGCAGCAGCTACATGGGCTAACCCTCACACTTTTATTACACATTACAAATTGGATTTAGCTTCCAGGGGTAGAGCATCCTTTGGCTCCACGGTGCTTAGGAGTATTTTCCAGTGAGCCACCCAAGAATAAGTCGCTAGGGACGCTGTCCCATTTGTAAAAATGAAGGTGAGATTGGACTACACAACATAAAGAAGTTATGTACTCACCATAACGTTCCATGTTGGTAGTCCATCTCACCCTTCATTTTTACCAACCCGCCCTCCTGCCTCCATCCTGGAAGGTCTGGAGATGACAATAATAATAATTTGGTTATCTTTGGTTGGACACCCTTTAGTATTGGTTTGTCTGTTATGTTTTTTTTTTCTTCTAGTGAGCAGCAAACAAGATCTGGGGTTTGTACTGGTGCACTATGAGATACCTGCTTAACCACGAGCCAACCAGACGTCTTCAAGCTTGTAAATCGGCCGAGTCAGTGCCGAGGATCAGCTCTGAACCCATATGTAAAAATGAAGGGTGAGATGGACTACCAACATGGAACGTTGTGATGAGTACATAACTTCGTTTTTTATCAAGGCAAGAAACATATCAAACAACTGTACAATGCCCGAACTTCTGTTGCCCAAATTCAATATCTTTTGAAGTATTTGCACTTTGCAAATGACTACATGCAATACACTGAAATGTCCCCAAAATTGAGGTACCTTGCTAGGCAACTCTACACTACGAAAAGCACTCCGTAATTGCGGCACTTTGCGAATAGACACACCCAGCATAAGACCTTTTCTTCAAATAACCATGCTTTGACTGGGTTACATGAAATAGTTGCACTTTGCACACAGTGAACTCGTTGAAATACATGCGCGGTAATAAACACACACTGTAAGCACTTTTACACACACTGAGATGCTTTGAATAATTTTAATTACGCTCTTGATACAATACAAAGTTGTAGTTATGCCCAAACACAGCATTTTGCCCAAAAACAAGCAGTCGCCTTGCTTTATTTTTGCTTACTGTGCCCTTTTCTCTATTCTTATTATATTCTTTTTGCTCATTTAAGCCCTTTTTATGCCCAGTGTGCTTCTCTTGTGCTCGTTTTACTCTAAACGTGGCCAGTTATGCCTTAAACGTGCTCATTTGGTCTTAAACATGCTTGTTTTGTCAAATAATTTATCTTAAATATTTTCTTTAGTTAACAAACTTTTTTGTACTTTCTGCTTGCCTGATAATGTGGTGTGTATCCTTGTAATGCCCTTTCTTGCCTCTCTTTGCATCAAGTAACTAATTCGTATTATTTTTCTTTACCTTTGATTCTTTCTGGTTGTGTTTGTACTGTTTTCTTTCGGTTTTACCCTTGCTGTCATCTTTACATCTCATGTCTCCAAATGTTCTCTTTTCCATCCCGGTTCTGATACCATGTCACTTTCATGTTGGTACACAAATAAACGAGTCTTTGTGGGTTCTGTTTAAGCAGCTTTATTCTATACAAGAACATCACTGTAGAGGCTTATCGTCTATGACTTGGGTAACTTGTATACAAATTAACTACTGCAATCATACAATCTCAATCTTTGTCGTCTTCTACAAAATGGCATTAGAGATTGCACGTGTCTGGAATTTATACGTGCACGCACAGCCTCGCATGCTTCTGAAAGACATAGCACACACATGTTATACTCTGATCTACAAGTAGACTCTGGAAAATTGTAATGAGCAAGGGATGCATACAGAGATTCCTAAAGTCATATCTGTACCTCAGGCTCTTGTTCAGTCGGAACTGTCCCAAAAGCAAGATTGGGTTGCCCAGTTTAAGATGTGTTAAATTTTACAGGGATGACAGAAAGTTGAAAAAACTAGAAATTTGTGGATGGACTTTTCCAGGACTGAACATATATATTTTTTTTAATAATGTACAGTGATAAATGAGATGTGCTTCTCTCAATGAGATGCATTGTGTTATGTAAATTCAGCTTAGAAAAAGGGGGGGTGTGTTGGATATGGGCAATTAATACTATTAAGTTTAGTTTTTCATGTACTGCACAGAAATTTCAGAGAAGCCAGAATTGCACCAGTTGTAGAGAAGATCAAAGAGAACAGATTATAGTGGTTTGGGCCCATCTGAAGAAAGTTGGAAGACAATCTGGTGAAAATTTGGGACAGACAAGAAGGCAACAGGAAGCCAGGGTGGCCAGCAAAGAGATGGATGGATAGATTGTGGGAGAGAAGACCTGCAACAGTCAGGCATGGCTGTTGAAGATGGTAGGAGCGTGACATTGAATTGAGAGAGATGGCAGTAGTTCACATGACACCCCGACCCCATGTAGAAAAAAGAAAAAAAGGGGAATCATGATGATGACAATGACCTATGGCATACCTGTCCTCCATGTGCAGCAGGATTGTAACTGTAACATCCTGCACTACAAGGTATCTAGGTTCCCATGTGGTGTTCACATAATTCGCATGTGCCAGTATGTGGGCCATGGTATAGGGTTGAGAGGATGAGACATGTTCCAGCACTGCCACAGCTATGTTGTCTTTATGCTTTTGTAGGTTCCATTGTTGGAGGGTGTGTAGCACATCAGGATGGTATATGACAGATATTAGCAGGTCATTTGTGGCTGACCATGATGACACACTGTACCCACGTACACAGTCATATGACACAATGGTAGAGTCAGCAATGCTAACATAAGAAGACATACATCCCCACACATGAGTCAACAGTGAAGGGATGGTCTGAATATCTGGAATCACTTGCGTTTAGTGCTGGGTATACCACCAGTGTGAGCCCTCCCTCAGGCTACTCAGGAGTCACCACCACAGATGGCATCCATCATCCACTGTGCCTTTGAGTGTACCCACCTTAGGAGAAAGAGAGAGACATGTTGGTTGTTGCTGCTGCCATGACTGTCTTTTTTGACCTGGGTACCACATTTGCATCAATCCATACATGTGCAAATACATACATCATGGTAGAGATGAGAACATTCTGCCTGGTCTGCATGAGGATGTACAACAGCTGCATGGACTGTGGGATGATCTGTAGAATATGCACAGTGACAACACAGAGAAACTTTGAGCAAGCAGACATGCTGAGGTCATTGGTAGTCAACGTGTCATCCATTGATGTATCTGTGAAGCAGTTGACAGCTGTCATCCTTGGTGCCTCTGTAGGCTATACTGGCCAGGGCCATGCAAGGGTTCTTATGTGAGGTAGATGGCTGTAGGCGTGGATTTCAGAGATTGCACACACTGTTCTGGAGACTGCATCATTCTCATCCTGGCCACAGCAACCACCACTTTCAGGTGTTGATAATCTCTTTCTTTTTGTTAAAACCTCTCAGCAGGCTCCACCCTGAGATATCTTGCCATGCCAACCTCTCTGCTGCCCACATTTTCACACTGTCTTTAGCCTCTGACAAACAAAAGTGTCATGCCTGCCTGTGGCCACCAACAGAGTTGTCAACATTGTTTATTGGCTGCTAGCATGGGGTACTGCATTGGTGTTCCCTACACTCTCCTCAAGTACTGTACCATCATTTCTGCAAAATGCATCAAGCTGTGAAATTGCGTGTCCTCATGATACACCTGGCCAATATTCAGGACTTGGCAACTCTACCCTGCAACTGGAAGATGTAACCCATGACTCTCCCAACCTGCTACCCACCTGAATGGCTATGGTATTTACTTCTCATGACCCTAATCTGTATGATAGCATTGCTGTCACCTGCCACTGTGCCCTACCTCACCTGTCCAAATGGTGATGACTGTGGCTTGCCCCACTCTGGCATATGCTGTTAAGGTCATGTCTGATGCATAATGTGAGCAGTCAGTACAGTGTAATGCAATACCAGGTATCGTACTGCAAGCATCAGTTTTATCTTCTGTCTTTATCATGGCCCATTGTGTACCAGGAACTGCCCCTTTGCCAATGCTGCAATTTACTGTACCGTGTGCCTTGCGTGGCATATTGCAGTAGCTTCCCCCTCCCCCCCCATGATACTTCACCAGCTCCTTATCAGCCTCTGCAGTGGGTCTGTCGGGGTAGTACTGCTTGCTCAGGTTGCTTACTTACTACCATATTATGTAACCTGGCACGCACTGTGAATGATTGTAGGTCTCAGGTGGGTACTTTAGTGCAGGTGAAACCAAGCATCAGAAGTGGTCCTTCAGGAGTCAAAACACGCACCTTTACTAAATTTCAATGCTTATAAATGTGTAGTATTGTATGTCAACTCAGTCATGGTGTGGGAGAGTTTGAGTGGGTCACCGTCTATGGTTCCAAAGCATATTCATTGTCACCTGTAATACTCAACAGTGAACACCATTATAAATGGCCTTTTTCCCATGTAATGGGAACCGTATACCCTGACCTATGTAACTAAATGACCCTATGAGTTGTCACCCTTCATGAAATGCTGGTAGAGGTTACATGATTGCAAGGTGGAAGTAATCAAGAGCTTCCTGGGTATTGCAGCCACACTGCATATAATAATGTGTACTTTGCATACTGCCTGGCTTTTGATTGAGTGGACACTTTTCTGGTTGATGTACCTGAAAACATTGTGATACCTTGCTGTAATTGTAGACGCAGTTAGTGGCCCCTAGGACCTCTGGGTTATCTTGTCTGTGGAAGCCATATATGCTCCTGCACTTGCAGCATCATCACATTAAGGAATTAGTGTAGGATCCACGAGGCTGGTATATGTAAAATGTAAAACATGTCCCTTGTTGGACGCTGAAAGGTTTTTTTTAGCAAAGATGGTTAATAGTGCAAACATTCATGTGCTCCGGGATAAGCAGATCACATACCCCTGTCTATTTCATCTTTGATTGACACATATCTGCTGACTCCCTTATGATTTCTGTCTACATGGAAGCAGTCAGCAATGACCTGGTCATGGAATTTTAGCTAAAGGCAAGACCCGTCTGTGGCCAAAAGGGTGATTAGTCACAGCATCGTTGGCAGTGGCCACTAACACTTGATCTTCAGGTAAGGCTGGTGCTATTTATAACATATTAGTGTGAGTGAAAAACAGTGTACACTGAGAAATCATGATGCTCAGAATGGATTAGCACATTAGATCTAAGTTGTTGTATCCTTTGGCTTTTCCCGGTTAGGGGTCGCCACAGCGGAACTCCGGTCCACTAATGATTGGCAGTAGATTTTTACGTACTGAGTTGCCAGCCCTGAAGCATAACCTTCATCGAAGGTACACCCATTCACGCATGTCTCCACATAGAAGACGCTTTTGCTGAGAATCGAACAGGACAACGTCTTACTGTGAGGCGACAATGCTACCGCAGTACTGGATTTATATATCTCTGAATCGCTTAACCACATTTATGGTTATTGTTGTTCTCCTTAAGGATCTGCATACATAATCCTAGTCTCTCCTTGTTTCTTGATCGTCCCCCCCCCCCCATTTCATCATCATCTCTTTCCACTTTAAATTATACATTTCTGCTTGTGCTATGTATAGGATCCTTAACTGTGTAGCTCTGAAATACCTCTTCAGTTGGGTAATCTGACTGCATTTTTCTGTTTGGAAGAATCAGCTTAACCCACTTGACTCTTGCTGTCTTCCCCTCCCAGAAAAAAATCCTTCAGCTCTTTATTAATTGCTATCCACAACTCCTACTCTGGTTGATAAAAATATGCCTGACCTGTGTATAAAACTAAAGGGACTAAAAACATTTTAACTGCTTGTATCTGACTATCTATATCCATAAAACAGAGCTTCCAGTTTCTCAGTTTTTGTATGGTCTTTTGTTTAGTCTCTACCCATATCCTTAGCTGCCACACTAGAATCCATTTTAATCCATACTACCAATTACTTAATTTTATCATGTCCTCATAAATATGGATATTGCTGAACAAATTCTTGTGTGGGTATGTAATTTACAGCTATTGCTTTTGTTTTAGATTTATTAATTTTGTATCCCGAAAAGATCTGAAACTGTCTCAAAATGTTCCACAACACTGAAATGTCCTTTTCTGGTTTTATCGGGTATAAAATATCATGTGTAAAAAGAACCAGCTTTTCTTGACTACCATACCAATTATATCCTTGAATTTCGGAGTCTCTCTATTTATTTATTTATTGCCAGTGATTCTAAATATAATCCAAATAACAAAGGGGAAAGAGTACACCCTGCCTGGTTCCTTTGCTGAAACAGAAGTTATCAGAGAGGAACTCGCCCACTTTAATTTTCACCTCTGATCACTCACATATCTTACTAATCAGCCTTATTATTTTATAAGGGAGTGCAAATGCTTCCATTGCCCTGCCCGTACACTCCCAGCTTACTCTGCATCAAGACCCACCAACAACAGTGGTATTTTCTTGTATTCTGCTTCAGTTTGGATCATGTGTTCTGTTAATGTTGTCAAATGTTTGCCTTCCCTCCACAAAACCACATTGATCCATATCTTTCAATTTTGGTGTCACCGTTGCCATTCATGTAGCCAGTACAGACATAGACAATTTGTAGTTGCGGTTTAGAATTGAAATGGACCTCTATAAAGCTGGATCTGATGGGTTGTTCTCCTTTTTTGGGATTTCAGCCTCCACCATTGTTTGGTGTTTCTCCTCCTCTTAAAACGCTGTTAAACCTTCCAGATCCTTATCAGTCTTTTCCCCTCAGGGTTTTCAGACTTGCACAGGAATACCATCTATTCCTGGGGGACTTTCCTGTGGACTGGTTATACATTACCATTTGTATTTCATCTCCTCCTTCCCTAACTGTTAGAGGTAGATGAGGCTCAATTACTATTCTTGACATGTTTAATTCTTCTTAAAATTTGCATTTGTACCTTTTCTTGATTTCCATATTTCTGTGCTTTATACATATTTTCATAACATTTTTGAAAATATTTCTAGTACCCATACAGGATCTGTTGTTGTTTTCCTTGTTGTAGGCTCCCTAAGCTTGGCAACAACCCTTTCTACTTTCTGTTGCCCAAGTTGTTTTGCTAAAAGTTTTTGTGCTCTGGAGTTATTAAAAGACAGTTGCTTAACAGCAATCTTTCTAAACTTATGCATGTTATTGAGGTAATTCCTTGTTTTCTTATCAATTCACAGATGCATTGGAGGTTACTAGGTTAATTGACCTATTGCCTTTACAAGCCTAGCCGTGTAAAAAAAAGATTAGTCTTATTGGCCATGTTTAGATGGTCATTGTTAGTGGACTGATTCTGTGATCAGTACTGAATGCCCCTGTCTGTGAGGGACGTAGGTGCCACAACTGGATGAATTTATGGTCACCCATCCAGTTGTCAAGGTTGCACTTGAATAAGGTCATTGAGGAGCTCTGCTTCATATGGAGTGGGAGCTTATTCCAGAGGAGCAGTAATCGCTGGGAGATATCTGTCTCTCTAGCATGGTCTGTTAATGTCATACGCTAGGTTGAGATCCCTGGAGCAAGTTATTCTTGTCCCATTTGATTTGTGGATGTGCAGCAATTCCATTAGGACAGGGTCTGAGACTGCTTGGTAGGACAGGCACAGGCCTCCTTTCAGCAGCCTGTATGATAGAGTACAGTGAAAGGACTTTCAGTTTTTCCATGCACTGTATGTCATGTTTTGGAAGCCCTGGGTTCTCTTGGTAAGAAACCACTGTGGATCTCTCCAGTTGCTGCAGGTGTCTGGTGAGGTACATACAGAAGGGAGCATTATACTCTGTTAGTAGTCTGATAAGGCTACAGTACAGCAGAGCTGTAACCTCGCTGGTCTCAGATGCGATGCCCTTATTTATGAGATGCGCAATGTAGAATGCTTTTCTTACCACCATGGACACATGGTGATTGAAGTTTAGATTGCTATCAACTTGTGTTCCCAAGCCTCACACCACTGAGCTTGAGCTCAGAGGGGTGCTATCTGTATCATTATTAACAAGGGCTACTTCTTTGCCAAAGGGAAAAATGAGGCATTTTTTCATGTGAAGTTTTAGTCTGTGAGTTTAGCATTAATCATTTGTCTGCGTCATCAGCTCTTTCTGCTAACATTAATGGGGGACTCTGATAGCGCTCAATTTACAGTCATCTGCAAACACGGTAAGCCACAGGCCATCTATCTTCACTTGGACTTCAGAGAAATAGATTCCAAACAGTAGAGGGCCCAGCACAGATCCTTGCGGTACCCCACTGGTAACTGGCCTACTGATGGAGGTGGACTCCCTAACTTTGACAGTGTGCATTCTGTCGCTGAGCCAGTTGGCTGCCCATCTATTAATGTATGGGTTAATCCCCAGCTTGATGAAGCCAAACTAGGTCAGGTCAAGAGAGTGAAGGTCACCTATGCCCTTGTGGTTAAGGTCCATGATGATTCTTTTCATGGCCTTTGCAGATAAGGCTGGTTAGGCTTTTGAGTCAGTTGTTCCCATGGTCAGTTGATGGACCCTATTTGTGCAAGGGGATTACTTTTGCTGTTCTCCACTCTGCCAGGACAATGCCACTTTCTCAGGCTATGGTTAAAGAGAGTGTTGAGTGGTTCTGCTAGGTCTTGTTTTAGATTGTTTATTAAGCAGCCTGAGATGCTATCTGTCCCATAGAGGCCATGTTTTTGACCTTGGAGAGTGCTTGTATGACTTGTTCTTTGAAGATATTCGGTAGATGACTTGTGTTAGGAATACTTTGAGTTATGTTGGGTGGGGACAGGGGGGTGACGTTATTGCCCAATCTGTTGGCTAGCAGGTTGGCAGTTTCCTTAGATTCAGTTTGAGTGGTACCATCCACTGTAAGTTCGGCACACAGCTGGGCGTTCCCTCTTAGGTTTTGAATGTTGCTAAGGAATGCCTTGTGATAGCCTTAGATCATAGGATCATATAAGGTTACTAGGCTATCCGACCCAGAGGTCATTTCAAGCCTAGCTGTTCCATACCAATGTAATACCATAGATAATGTAGTCAATACCCAGGATTGTGTTTAGTAATGATATGTCCAGAAGGGTTGTGGGTGCTATCCCCAGTAAGAATTTATGGTGTCCCATCCACTCGTCCAGGTTCCTGTTGAACAGCATCAGAGAGGTGCCCTGCTTCACATGATTTGGCAGCTGATTTGAAAGACTCTGCAGTCACTGGAGTCAAATCTGTCTCCAGCACATCCCATTCAACTTGTAGGCCATATTTAGGCCCCTGGAATGGGTAGCTGTAGTCCTGTTTGATTTATGGATGTGCAGCAAATTCATTAGGTTTGGGACAGAGATTGCTGTGTAAGCCAGGCATAATTCTCCCATAAGTAGTCTGTACGAAACTGAGTGTAGTGACAGGGATTTTAGTCTGTATGTGTAATTCACATGCTGGAGTCCCTTGATCCTCTTAGTTAGAAACTTCTGAGGTCTCTCCAGTTGCTGCAGGTGCTTTTATGGTATGTGCCTAAATGGGCATTATATTCAATTATGGGCCTGATTAGTGACTAGTATAGAGGAGTTATAATCTCCTTTGCTCTAGAGGCGATGCCTTTGCTAATCAAGTGTGCTACCTAGAAAGCCTTCCTTAATACAATAGATATATGGTGGTCGAAGTTAAGGTCGCAGTCTATTTGTGATCCCAGATCTGTGACCACTTCATAGTTACACAGGGTATTGTTAATTTAATAGTGTGAAGGGACACTTCTTTTGCCGAAGGGAATGATGATGCATTTCTTTGCATTCATTTTGAGACCATGACTTGGGACTTTAGCTAGGGATGCTAATTTAGACACTTGGCTAGCCTTAGAGGTCTTAACAAGATATCTAATTTGCTTGTTCAAGCTGTGGATGGTATTCTTCCTCTTTTGAGTTGGTTACCTCCTTTTCTTAGGTATAATTTTTTTTCTTTTGTTGTATAACTTGGATATATTTACAGTCCACCAGGGCAGCTTGTTGTTTTGAGAAGCTTTTTTTTTTTTGTTTGGTACAGCTGAGTCAATGCATTTGTTTAAGTGGCTATATATGGCAATTGTGTATTCCTCTGCATAGGTGTCATTGTTGTCTAAGTTGGCAGGGACTTTGAAACTTTTTGTAATATCTCTTAGTAGACAATAGTTTGCTTTGGAGAAATCCCCCCCCCCCCTTTTTTTTTTTTTTTTTTTATAACTCTTGTGGGGGTGTCAGGTTTGATCTTTACTTCAGATGAGACAGTGCAATGCCCCCCCCCCCCATGTTGGTGAGCACTAGGTCCAGGACATTTGAGCCCCTTGTGGGGGTGCAGGCCAACTGTTCTAGGGCATTTGAATTAAAGTCCAGGAACCTCATAGCAATCATGTTTGTGCTTGTGTAAGTTGCCAAATCGATGGAAGGATAGTTGAAATTTCCCATGACCAAGGTGTTTTGCCGTATGCTGAGCAACTCTAGCAAGTCCAGATAGGTGGTGTGCTTCTCTTGGTTCATGGTGGGTGACCTATAGCTAATGATGTGGAAGGATATTTTTCTTATAGTTAATTGGACCTGCAGTAGCTCAAGAGAGTCTTACCCTTTCACCAGTCTCAAGGTGTATTTGGATTTATTGAAGATGGATACACCTCCACCTTTGGTTGTGTATTGCTCAATTTGGGTTCTGAACATGTGAAAAGCATTGTTGGCTTGTACAGCTGGGGTGCTGTCAGCGGCCTTGAAACAAGTCTCTGTGACTGCACAAACGTTAGCATCTTCCAAGCTGAGGAGCGCTTCCAGTGAGTGCAGTTTACTACTTAAGTTCCTAGAATTAAGCAGCATGACCCTGAAGTTTATCTTTAGTGGATTTCTTTATGCCAGAAGGGGAGGCAAACATCTTTGCCAGTATCCAAAAGATTGAGGAAACGGGTGAAGGCAATCTCTGACAAAGCAGAGTGGACTGTCGAACATGTCTTCCCAGGCAGACAGACACTGTATCATCCCTGAAGTTACACCAGAAACTAAGCCAGTTATTGAAATCAATCATTTTTTGTATGTGTTGTGGCATCATCCTTGGTGAAGGTAGAATGCTGCTTAGGGCTAGGGACATACCTGCCTGGGACACACAGTCAGAGTTTGGTCATGTCTCTCTTCATATAGTCCAGAGTGGTACTTCTCAAGCCATCACACTAACATGTACTATGACAGAGTCATAATGATAATTGTTGCTGTGCGACTTGAGTGTGTGTGTGATTTGATGGATCCTGGCACATGACAGGCAGCTGAATGTGACCACTTCCTTGTTCATACTGGTGAGGGAGACGTGTGTCTCATTACTGAGTCGCCTACAACCAGAACATTTGGTTTTGAGGTGTTTTGCCTTAGGGGCTTAATTGGTGAGGCACTGATATATGTGTTGTTGTGTATGGTGGTGGACTCTGTTCATGTACCAGTATGTGTATGTTTGCGCTTAGAAGTTCTCTGGTCTTTTGGTAGGCTCTTAGTGAGTACCTTTGTGTATGTGGGTTTATATGTCTTGACCTTCTCTTGTGTGAGAGGGAAGGTGTGGTGCTGACAACCTGTTGTATGTCTTGCTTGTTATGTGAGAGAACTGATTCTAATTTCATGGTATAGTTACATCTCTCGCATACTGTATTTGTTTGCTTTAGGAGCAAGTGGTTGTCAGCATGCATGAGGCAATTACTGCTTTGCCTCAGGATGCCTGTGTCCATCAGATTAGCTGGAGAAATTGTGGGAAACTGGCCATTCTTTATGGCAGGTATCTATTGCAGTGATGTGTGGGGATGGGGAGGATGGACCAGGATTTGCTTGTGAGATATTTTGTGGAAGGCTAAGGGTGGAAGACTGCATCAGTGCCTGAGAATGTGTAGCTGAATTGTTTGCTGGGTAGCATTGCGCAACTGCATTCTGCACAGAGATACAGTGCAGCCAAGGAGGATTCTCTATCAGATATCAAGGGAAAATTGTTGTTTCTAAGCGTTTGCATATACACGGCAGCGCTAAACCCCATTGCAAGGTATGTAGCTACATGCAAACACTGTGGGTAAATACAAGTGAAGTTAAAAAGTTTTAACACAAACTAGCCAATGGGAGAGGCCAAAACTGAGATTTGTTCCAACAATTCCCAACTCAGATGGGTCCTGGGCTACACACTTCTGTCACAAGTGCGTAGGAGGGCCTTCTTGATGTAGGATGGCTAGTTTTAGTGCTAAGTTAATTCCAAACAGTCTAGATTCAGCAGATTTGACCACTAGTCTATGCTAGAAAGGAAGTACTAGGATTTTAAAGTGCAGAAAAAAACAGTTACTGCAGCAACAATAGCAAAAAAAAAAAAAAAAAGAAACCGCAATTATGCACAATACATGTCAAAAACAGTGCAATACAAGCTTAAAAATGTACTTATTTTTTGTTGATCACAGCAGATGCCTTGGATTTAGTTCAGATTCACTCCAAGTCTCTGCTCCGAGTTTGGCGACTTAGCCAGCTCTGCCATTCTGCAATTGCTCCTCCTCTTGTTCTGAGAGATTCCCCCTATTCTGCAATACTTTAACTTGTGTCATTCCTGTTACTTCTTAACCATATCTCTTTCTTTCAGTTCCACCCTATTTTCAAACGTCACTTTAATTTTATCACAATCCCTAGTTATATATTTTCAGAAGAAATTTCTATCTTCTTTAATAACGCCCAAATAATTTCTACTACCCATTCTTTAAATTCCTCTCTTTTCAACAGATAGGTGGGAAAGCGCCAGTGTCTCATTTTTATTTCATTACCCTGCATTTTTAGTTTAGTTATTATTGGCGTGATCCAAAATATTTATTGGATGTATATCAAAGCTTTCAATTAAATGCATGTTTTTGTGACCTATTATGTTCTGTCTAGTCTTGATCAGTTTTTGTATCTTTGGGAATATGTAAATTCACTCCAAACTCCTACTTTGTTTTTAAGAGCATTTTATAAAATCTGTTCCTATTTTTCTTTGTCCTACCCGTATTTTAGGCTTTAGGCTAAGAAGTTGAGAGATGTGCTGAGGTGTAGACTCTGGTCACTGGCAACTTCCTTTTGGAGAATTTGACAAAGGAGTAATAAGTAATGCTGCAGAGTACTATACCTGCTATCAGTTAATGAGCCTTGGAGGGATATTGGATATAAGGAGTTTTAGGATCCTGAAGGCAGGGGGCTAGCAGATATTGGATTATACAACTGAAGTGGTGGTGAAATGCCTATGGATGAAATTTTACTGTGGAAACACTGCTAGATTGGATTGCAGTTTTTTGTAAAACCGATAAAGCTACCATTAGGATGGGACAGGTATGCTATCCTGTGACTTTTGGCCTCATGAAAGATTAGTTGCTGATGTGCTGCCTTAAAATAGTGGAGAAAATATATCTTGGAGCGTTTGGTTTTACCTGTACACTCCCTTGAAATAGCAGTGGAGTTGTCTTTCCCAATTTTGGCACAGGAATTAGCAGAAGCCAAAACTCATTTAGCAGACTTCTTCCGACCAGTTTCAGGCAGTGATATGAAGTATAGATGATGAAAAAAATATAGGCTGTGTTGGAGTTATTTATTTGAATCATTTGACTGGGTTTTGGCTGCCAGAGTTACTAAGGCTGTTAGGTCTCTGTATGAAAGGTTGATGGTATAATTTAATACTGGAGCTAGTATCTCCTTGAGTCGTCCCATCCCCCCAGTGGAAGGGAACAGAGCAAGAATGCCCTTTGTCACTTTTTTTTTTTGTAGACATTGAATTTGTAGTGGTGTGGTTGAAGGCTTGGTTGACAGCTTTGAAGAAGGGGTTGACTCCTCCTGTGACATGTTTGCTTTGTTTGTATGCTGCAGATCTCGGTTTAATTCTCCTAAGGCTCCATGACACACTTTTGGAGGTCATTTCAGCTTTAAATTGGTCTGCTTTGGCTTTTCTTTCCGAGGAACTCTTAGTAGGGGGAACTGTATGTTTCATTTGCTTAGTCAGCCTGTTGACATTCTGAACAGATTATGGAGTTATATAGCAGGCAAATGGTATGTTATTGAGTAGTCATCACAGTCGTTTGTCTAATTTACCACCCAAAATTATTTTTTTCATTATTATGCCAGTGGTTTATTCAACAGATGGATAATAAGAAGGTGGCAAAAAATGTTACTTGGGTTCCTTTGGAATTTGAGTGCCTTCTGGGATCATGAAACTGAGCAAATGGATGGTATTAATTTCCTTAGCATTTAGATATACAAACCGGTTGCATGTCTTACCATAGTAATCAAAGAGTTAAGCTAATTTTTGGAGGAAATCTGGAAATTACAGAAGTGAACTGGCTGCTGGGCCTACCTGGGGAAGATACTGAGTAGAATCATAATCTATATGATAGTTTGGTAGAATTATTGGGCATATTAGATAAGAGGCTTCATAAGTACTAGAGAAAATGTTTTATAATGGATACATTCAGAAGTTTAAAGAAATCTGTCACTGAAGGTTTGCCATGTTATCTTTGCGAAGTATTCTGTACATGCACCCGCACAAGGTTCATGGAAATTTCAGGCTATTTACTTAGCAGGAAGTTGTCCTATACAGATAGGCCCAATTAAGTGACGGCTTGGAGTGTTTAGCATTTCAGGAGGTAGAAATAACATTTAGCCTATCTTTCGCAGGCAGAGAATGCTTGTGCTGTATGATGTGCTTCACCCATCCCCTGTTTTGGGTCTGAGTCCTTAAGATACTGTTCAAGTTGTGTCATGCAGAGCCTGTGGCCTTGGCAAACACATTTTGGTGGCAGATGATGGATGTTGCTGAGAGGAAGAGTTGATTCCATGTGATAAAGATGATATTCTTTTGTCCCCTGCTCTTTCCATATCTTCCTGTGCCATACAACTTTTTGCTTGGAAAATACTATATTTTAAATGTTATTAGATCCTTACAATATTTCCCCATTCAACAAATTAATGTTGATGTCTTGGTCTGAGGTTCGGTGATTGTTTTGATTTGAAGTTTATTTTGCAGATTTGTCTGTCGTGTATTTTTTGGGAAGCCTGAGATGTTTTGTCAAATCTGTCAGGTTCTGGCATTAGCTTGCCTTGCTCTGTGAAGATTGTGGGGCTAAGTTTACTATGTCCCCTTTACTCAAGCTTCCTTTTTCTGGGCATTGCTTACAACTGTTAGTGCATAACAAAACTCTGGTAGAAAACTGAGCTTCTAATAATAGTATGTGGAGGAGACTACAAAGTAGAAATTTCCATATGGAAACAGCTGACTAGTTGGGTGAAGGTAAAATGTTCAAGTCTAGAGAGTTATGGGACAAAACTGGGCCTGTGTCTTGACTCCAGTTCTACTTCCCAGTAAAACTGTATTTTGATGGCTGAAGGTCATGCATGATTTATCA
Source organism: Protopterus annectens (assembly GCF_019279795.1). NCBI lineage: Eukaryota > Metazoa > Chordata > Ceratodontiformes > Protopteridae > Protopterus > Protopterus annectens. The sequence continues at coordinate 578,136,389 of NC_056732.1, forward strand.
GTCTTTTTAGGAATGTAGTATAGATTTTGGTTTAGTTTTCATTGCTGCTGAATTTTGGCTCCATTTCTCTTCCTAGTTCTCCCTGCCCATTTGTTTTTATTTTAACTGATATGTTTTTTTGTAAAAATAAGTAAATAAAGTAGAAGGCCTCAGGGAATGTGTAGGTTATACCAAAGGAAATGTTGATGATCAGACAGGAAGAGAGGGGCATTGTAAGAAGGGCTTTTACAGCCCAGTAAATCAGTGAAGACAGTGTAATGTACTCAGTCTCATGACTGAGATGCAAACCTATACATCTTAGTTTTTATCCCTTTGATTTTCATTTGCTTCTATACTGCCTTTAAGAAAGGAATGTCTAATTTCAGTGAACTTGTAAGCTTATCAAAATAAAAGGTGGAGGAGGGAGAAGATACAGGTTATGGTCAGTGAAACAGACTAGGCACGTACCACTTGCATTACTTAGAACTTCCTTCTGGCAAAAATTTTTACGTTGTTGAATGCCATCAGTTTATGTAGCAACCTAGGAGTAAAAATAACAGCTGTGTTAGACCCCTCACCAAAATATGGTAATCTGCATATCCTAGGTTCTGGAAGCATGATTAATAATTAAATCTCCCTGAAGGTTGCTAACAGTACTCTGGGTGCTGAGGAAATGGTATTTTTGGGGAGGGGTTAGAAAACAGTTTACTGAAAAAATGTTGGTAACATAAATAAAAATAAACTCCAGATCAGAATTCATGTATCAGTTTTCTCAGTTAGTCTTAAGTCATTAAAGCGAAGGATAATTGGGTAATATAACTTCAATTAAAAAAATTAAAGCTAATTACGTTCCTTCATTAGTCATCTGAATTTAAAGAACTGGTGCTGCTCTTTGTAAATGTGCATCTGTGAATAAATATAGCAGCAACAGCTATAAGCCTCACATCTTTTATCTCAAAGGACCTTGCTGAAGTGAAATGTTGGGTTTTAAGTACTAGTGTTGTAAATCACCAAATACACAAAATAATTTGCATAAAGTGCAGAGCTAATAAGGAGCACAAATGAGAGCAGTGACACCAAAACACAGACAAGCAGATTAGAGACTAAGAAAAGAATACTGAAAAAATGCAGTGTATTTAGAAGCTAGTTTACATGAATGCTAGGAGTCTAACTTGTAACTAGTAACATTTATACATTTATGATACAGACAGATTAAGTGCATTGCTTGTAACAGAGTCATGTATTTTGGGAGGCAAGAATGGGTAGAGGTGCCTTGTACTCCAAAGATATGAGGAAGAAACCAGGCTTTTTGAGCATGTAAATGGCTATGTGGGACAAAGAAGCTTGATTGTTATGGAATCGTTGGGTCATTCAGTTAAGGCACTGATATGGGTATAGTGTAAAAAAAAAATCATATTTTAGGGTTATTTGCAGATAGCATTTTGCAAAATGAATAATGAGGTAAGAGTCGGCTTGAAGTGTGTGTAGTAAGAAGATAGAAGAAATACCTAGATGATGTGCTGTAAGTGAAGTAGGTGCCTGCTACAGTAATTTCATGGTTTCTTAGGTTTATAATAAGATCTTCAGTAATCAATTTGCCAGATTGTTTATTACTTGTATTTCAAATCATATCAATTCTCATTAATCATAATTTGAGGGATCCTGTGAGGAAGGTGGAACACTTATGTAGTCCTTCTCATCTTCCCTTCTACAGTTTCTCAAAGAAAACTGAAGTCCTCATGTTTGCGAGAACACACCAACTTTGCCCCCTCCACCAAGCATAAGGTGAATGCATTTTTTTCTTGCAGCCTAAGCAAGCAGTTCAGAACTCTTCCTAATATGAAGTTTGTGTTCAGTGCCTAAGAAGCATAGGTCCTCTAAGTATAACTGATGCCTTCTGATTGCCATCAAAAAGTACTATAGACACTTCTTTTATTGTTTATAACCACAGAATGATGCAGCCAGATAATGCTTTTGCCAGAAAGTCAACCCTACAATTCTGACATAAAACCCATCTTGAAGACTTTATCATTTTCTAGAATCTGATGCCACAGAAAGCCCAGTGGAGGGATGAGGCAGGATAACTCATCTAGTGATCCTAGATAGGAACAGTAATTCTAGAAAAAAAACAGTAAGCCTCTGTCTAATGCCCCTAGGCTTGGCTGTCCTTCAGACCACCCTTATCAGGCACTTGACATCAACCCCTAGGGAGAAGTTACCTTCTCAGGTCCTTATCCGTGGGCAACTGTGATTCTGTGTGAGGAGACAGTTTCCTTTTATCCACTCCTAGAAATGAGACTGGAGGATAATCTGCTAGCTCTTTTTGCTGCTTCTAAACAGAAGCAGGCTTTAGAATCCCTGAAAGACATTTCTGGATATCTGAACTCTGACTTTGGAGATATTACCCCTACCATTTCTCTTCAAACATTTAGCTTGAGTTACATCCCTCTGTCCCGACCCTCCTACACTTGTATTGGGTCCTCAGCATTCTCTTCCTTTCTATGACATAGTTTTGCATGTTGTTGAAATGGAAGTTTTTATGGTGTGAGACTAATTCTTAAACTTCAGTGCCCAACACTATCAGTCCCTTAACCTGGCATCATAAGGCAGGCACCTGTCTTACTTTATTTGGTTATTACAGATCTGAAAAAGCTAGCTTATATATACCCTTCCTACCTCAAAAGGAGGGTCTAAGGCTGTGGACAGAGACAGTAGGAGGATTCATTCTTCTGCTACTTTGACCTTCCTGCAATAACTGCCACTAGTAGTGCACTTTCCATATTCATTGTTGGGGTGAGCCTTAATGAAGCTGTGCACCCATCTTGAATTTAGTAACTTGCTGCGACTACTGCTGAGAATGTGCTTAATTTCACAGTAAAGGTTCATTTCCCTGTGTGTGTGTGTATGTAGATATCTATATCAGTAGATATATAGTGAGGGCTTGATGATACTCTGAAAACTATATGTGAGGTTTCTTTGGATGAGCATTGTTTTTAATGAAGGGTTCTGCTGGCCATTGCATTTCTCCCAGATATTTACGAAGGTCTTTTAACTTAATACTGGCTAGTAAGTGCACTGCCTGGATGCCAACTAAGAAGAAATTTGGAAACCTGAAATAAAATCAAGCGGAAAAGGTGAAGAGAAAACACCATCTGGGAAGGATTTTGCAGATGTTTAGCAAAAAGCAGTTTAAGAGATGGCTTCCAGTAATTTAGAGGAAAAACATAAATTGATTGTACTCTGAGATGATTAAAATAATGAAATACTAAATAAAGATATCAGCTCAAATCACAAAAGGCTGGAAGAAAATAGAAGAAACTTTAGTTCAGATGAATGGATAAAACTGCAAAAATCAGAGGGTAAAATGAAAAAAAAACAGACTATCAGGTTTCTGAAGAACTGTTTCAAAAATAGCTGAGTAAGAAAACAGAATGAGCAGAGAAAACTAGGGATTTTCTGTTGTACCAGAGAAACTGGGAGGAACCCAGTGCATTAATTTTATGAAAGTTCAAATAGGAAACTAGACTGGTGTTCCACAGCAGGATCTGTGAATTGAAATGGCACATCAAGTGGATGCTCCAAACTTAGCCAGAAGAAAGCAGACAAGACCTATATTAGTCAAGATGCAGTCATACCAGCAGAAAGAGTTGATCCTTACAAAACTGTGGCAGAAGGGTTAGTATTAAAATAGAGACAGGAGAGTTTGTCTTGTGTGCAGTGAATAATCATTTTCTACAGAAGAGGAACACATTTATCCGAGCAATCAGGGAGTGTCAAGAGGCAGTTTTGAGATTACAGCATATGTCCCCAGCTGTTTGAGGATTTTTTTCCTGGAAGATCAAGGACATTTTTTATGCAGAACAGGCTAAGGAGGAAAAAATATCCAACAGAAAGGGAGTCAGCAAGCAGAAGGGGCTTGCTTCTCTTTCTTCTGACAGTAGCATATACAGAGAGACTTTGCCAGTAAAATCTTTTCCAATGTTCCAAAGGAAAATACTTGAGAGAGAGAAAAAAGCACAAGAGTTGACTAGATGAATCAGGAATACCTTGGACTTGAACCAGAATGTAGTGTTGGGAGATGGAGATGAACAAAATTAATATCGGCAGCACTGAAATCAGTTAATAAATGGGAGACTTTAAAGCATAAATCACATTTGAAATATGGCTTTTCAAGAAAAAGTGGATGAAAAAAGACTGGACTTTTGTTAACCTTGTGGTTGGGCTGAAAAGTATATACCCCAGTTTATGCCATTAATGTTTAGAAGGGCACTAAAGGGGGAAAAAGTAACCAAGTAAAGCAAGTTTTCTTATTAATGGTGTGTAATGAAGGGTATTGTAAGATGTGTGTGTGTGTTGGGGGGGTCTTCATTGGCTGTTGGATGTGTTAAAAATATTAAAGTAAACAAGTACCTTTTTTAGTTATAAGAAATGTACCCCTGTACAGTATAATGAGAAGAAGGGTTGGACAAAACCAATTTTAATGTTACTATGCATTCATTTTGGCCAGCTGGGGAGGGGCGTTAAAGTGCACTCATAATTCTATATGTAATATAAAGATATTTTCTCTTGTTTTTACAAGTGTGAATGTCTAGATTTTGGCTTGAGCTATAAACAGATTTTTTTTTTATAAACAAGTTGAAAATAATTCAGAGTGGTGAAAGCCATGACAAATGCCAAGCTTCTTACACCTGAGAAGATACTAGCTTGTGTTTTTTTTTTCTGTTTGCAAATGTTGAGTGGGAGACAAGAAGTCTGCATCTGCATGCAGCTGTATGTTCTGTTCTGAGTGAAACATACAAAGATTTATTGCTGACTATTTTTCCATAGAGATGAGCTGTCTGTAGCTGCAAGCAATTAATCTTGAGATTCTGAGCATCAGTTGTTGAAGGAAAGCACATTTTTAGACACAACTGCAAGCAGATAATTGAAAAATAGTTTGAAATTATAAAAGTGAATGAGATAGCAGCCTCCCTAGCAACCTTAATACATTAATGTGTTTAATAGAAGACTCTACAGATTAGTTTTTTTAAAGATAGTCAGTGCACTTTTTTCTTAATGTTTTCTGAAAGCATACAAACTGTTTTTCTCATCTGGGGGGGGAATAAAGATTAGAAAAGAACAGACTGCAACCTGTGTATGTGGGACTACAGTCTGTGACCTGCAATTTAGTATTGGTAACCTTAATTTTAGGTTAGGGAATGCATGTGGGTGCAACTGTTGATTTAGAGCAGTTCAAATCTGGATGGTAAAAATTCACTTTTGAAGATGTACATAGTTTTTTTAGGGATGGCAGAATTTTGAAAGTGTGTATATCTATCTATCTATATATATATATATATATATATATATATATATATATATATATATATATTTTTTTTGCTTGAGAGCTCTCATTACAACAAAGTCTTGAAAATATGCCGTGTGTTCAAATGAGGATGAGAATAAACAACTGTATAAAGGGCTAGCATGTCAAACAGCTTGTGGATGTAACACAAACATTGGAAACGTGCATTCATACATAGTAGGTGGGAATAGTAGTTTTTTTTATCATATTGGCTACACTTATCTTGGAACATAAATGGCCTTGCAGGTATAGACAAAATAGAGTATTGAATTATATTAAGAAATTGAGGCTGCAAATAGCAATGCAGGAGACACATTTGGAAATAAATGAACATGTGAATTTTCTAAAGAGAGAATTTTGGGATTGGTACTCAACAGAATATCAGGGGCAAAGGAAGACGAGGGTAATTTATAGTAGTTGCTAGGGGGGTCCAGTATTGATAGAAGAAAGAAAAGGACAGTAATGGTAGATTTGTGGTAGTAAGTGGCTGTTGGCAGGGGAGGAGTATTGCACTGGTGTACATTTATATTCCACCAAAAACTGCTGTTATGGAGCTTAGGAAAATTTTGGGAGAAATAATAAGCTAACAACGGAGAATATTGCTTAAAAATGGGAACTGTAACTTGATTTTTAATAGTGAGTGTGTATCAGGGGAACCTAAAAGGGGAAATATAACAAAGAGAGTGGATTTCTGATGAAATTTAAGAACATATTTAGTATGGAAGATGTTAATTTAGTAATAGGAACACTGACAGAATTTAATTATTAACCATAACTGAGCTGGACTAGACATAAATGATATTTTATATGAACATATGCATTTAATTGAAAGCTTCACTACACATCAGATAATTTTATTGGTGCATGATTTGAAATAATTTAAGATAAAATACAGGGTAATGAAGTAAAACTAAGGCACTGACACATTTCCACTTACCTGTTAAAAAGGGAGGAATTTAAGGACTGGGTAGTGGAAATTATTTAACTGTTACTAGGAAAAATAGAAATATCTTTAGAAGTTATAACCAGAGTGAGTGTGATCAAATGAAAATGGTGTTTAAAAACAGGGTAGAAATTTAATAGAAAGATGTGGTTGAAAAATAATAAGAATTGTGTAGAGGAGTTGACAAAGGTTAATGTATTGTAGGATAAGGAGAATCTTGCAGAATAAATGGTGCAACTGCAGAGTGCCGAAGAGAAAATTAAGGTAATATTTGGATAATCTGCATAATATTATAAAGATTGCTGTTAATTATTTCTGATAACTGCAGAGGGCAAAAACTTAGCATAACGCGTTCAGCAACAGAAAGCAGAAAGGGTTGTTGCCAGACTTAGGGAGCCTATAATAACAAGGAAAATAACTGGAGCTCCTGTAGCTGTTCAAGATATTTTGGATATTTTATGAACATTTTATATAAAGCAAAGAAATGTGGAAATAAGGAAAGAACGCAAATGGAAATATTTATGGAAATATTTATGGGAGACTTAATTATGCCAAGGTTACAGGTAGGTGAGGCTCAACAGCTGACAGTTAAGACAGAAGATAACAATGGTAATGTATAATTAATCTTCTGGAACGTCTTCAGGAACAGATGTCATTCCTGTGGAATTTTGGAAGCTAGGGAAGAAGGTGATAAAGATCTAAAAAATTTTGTGTAATGGTATTTTAAAAGAAGGAGAAGCACCACCATCTTGGAAGAAAGATGTGCCTGTATTACCCAAGGACTGTAAAGACTCATCAGACCCAGCTTCATAAAGACCCATTTCAATTTTTAAACTTTTAAGACTAAAAGAATGGCAAAGGTTTTGCTAAAATTGATAGATATGGATCACTGTGGTTTTGCTGAGGGGAGGCAAACATTTGAAAACATTCATAGAACAGTGATTATCCAGAGGGAAGCAGAATGTAAGAAAGTACTGCTGCTGTTGGTGCGTCTTGATACAGCGAAGTTATATGACATAGTAAGCTGGAATTTTTTGAGTAGGGCAATGGAAGCATTTGCATTCCCTGATACAATATGTGAAGGATCAAAGACATGAAGTAAATTGGGAGCGTTCCTTTTTGATAAGTTGTGTTTGAACAGAGGAAACAGGCAGGGCTGTCTACTTTCCCCTTTATTTGCATTATATTTACAGCCATTGGCAAAGAAAATAAGAAACTCAGAAATCCAAGGATATAATTGGTATGGCAATCCAGAAAAGCTGGCTTTATTTGCAAATGATATTTTGTACCTGATAAACCCAGAAAAGGACATCTCAGTGTTGTGGAACATTTTGAGATAGTTTCAAGTCTTTTCAAGATATAAAATTAATGAAGATAAAATAAAGGCTGTAACCGAAAATTATGTACCCACACATTAATTTAGTTCGGTAATACCCACGATTGGGTATTTAGTAATATGGATTAAAAAAGCTTCTGTTATGGCAGTTAAGGATATGTAGAAAGAGACCAAACAAAGGATAATGCAAAAACTGTGAAACTAGAAGCTCTTATTTATAGATAGGAAGGTACAAGTTGTGAAAATTGTTTTTAGTCCCTTCAATTTTTATATAGGGGTCAGACATATTTTTATCAACCAGAGAAGAGGTTCTGGACAATGATTAAAGAGTTGAAGGAAATTATATGGGAGGGTAAGTGGGATAAGTTGATCTTTCTAACAGAACAAGTTGGTTTACGATTCCCTGAGTTGAAGGGATATTTTAGAACTACACAGTTAAGGTTCATACACATAATACAAGCAGAAAGTTATAATTAAAAATGGAAAAAGCTAAAGCATAGGGACGTCAAGAACTAGAGAGTGCAGGATTTTGGATGCAGATCTTTAAAGAGAATAATAACTATACCGAATGTTATATTCATAAAGTAACAGAAAATGGTCTAAGAACTAAGCCAGCATGAGAATAGAGAAAGGATATTTTGCAATGGAGATGACTGCAAGTAGAGCTACAGAAAATGGGCAAGAGACGTGTAATTTACTGGAGAAGACTGAGATATGAACCAATGTATTGGGAGCAAATAACTAGAGAGGGAAAGGTAACAGAGTGGGATGATGCCAAGAAGACAGATGGACCCACAGGCTAGAGACTGCCTTCCTTATCGGGACTGATATCGGAGTATAGGCAAAGAGAAAGGAGTAAGGGAATCTTAAGTGAACAATCTGCCTTGGGGGATTTAGTTGAATCTAGAACACATGCTGCTGCTAAAAAAAGATATAATTAGTAGGGCATATAAAATATTGCATGATAACTACAATAATTGGTGGAGGTTAGAAAAGATTGGGAACAGAAACTGGAAAAGCAATTTACAAGAGAACTGTGAGAGGGCACACGTATGGCTCCTAAATAAACAGAAGTCTAAAAGGTTTTGGATCTTTGCTTGTACGTATTTGCAAAGATATTTTTATGTTCCAAGCAGACATTAGAGAATTTTTCTTTTGGTAGATAGCAAACATTGGAGATGTGATGGGGAAGAAAAAGGTAACTGGAAATGTGAGTTTTGGAAGTGTAATGAGTTGGCAGATTTTCGTGGTTCGTTATTGCGTTGTTTTCGATTTTAAAATTCCTGAGAGTATTCTGTCAGAAATATCAGATGAGCAAATAGATGTAACTTAGGATATGATTTTTTTTTAGATGTTCTGTATTGCTTAGACATAGTGAGATCTTAAAAAGTTTAATTCTTTTGGCTGCCAAAAAAAAAAAATAGAAAATATAAATCAAAGTCTAAACCAGCTGTATTTGAAGTATTTGATACAAAAGAGATACAAGAACTGGAAAAGGGTAGGAGTACCTTACATAGAAATAAATAGAAATTGTGGGAACAATACATGCAAAGTAATGTTGAGGAGTAGGAGTGAGGTTTAAGGTAAGGCAGTAGTTTAGCAATTTATGTAATGTTGGACTGATGATGATTACAAAGAAAAGATATGGGACGTATGTAAATAGAAAAATGTTCATTTATTTTTTCTTTTCTGTTGCCTGTGTCTTAATTGATAATTTTAATGTTGTTGTTGTCTTTCGGCTTTTCCTGGTTAGGGGTCGCCACAGCGGAACTCCGGTCCGCTAATGATTGGCAGTAGATTTTCATGAACGCCGAGGTGCCAGCTCGACGTTCAACCTTCAACGAAGGCACGCCCATTTACGCATGTCTTTCGAACACCCACACAACCGTGGGGAGGACATGCAGACTGCACACAGAAGGCACTCCCCGCACTCCAGCCGAGAATCGAACGGGGCAACCTCTTGCTGTGAGGCAACAACGCTACCGCTACACCAAAAAAAAGATTAAGTAGTGGAAGCCCTTTAGAAATCCTTTCTTTTGGATTTTCTGTGTTTAGATAACTGTTTGCTAATGACTTGTCTTTTTGGGCTCCTTTGTTTCATTGCCAGTGTGGACTGTTCCCCACTGCAGTTCATAGGGAAAACCACCACATCATCCACTGTGAGAAGTATCTGCTTCCAGTGCATCTGGCAGTTGGCAGAGACTGTTAAGGTTGTGAGTTGCAATTCCTGTTGTACAAGGTTTGATTCTCGCAACCCTCATTTGCCTAGTTTGTGACTGTGACCTTGAACAAGTCACTTAACCAGACATTACTCCTGGGTCGCCCCTGAAAAGAGACTGTTTGTCCAGTGGGCATGCCTGGTTAACAAATGGGTATTGTATCTAACCTCTTAGTTAGAGCTGTCACTGGGCGTACCTTTTTCTATACATTTCTTTGCTCAGATAGAAAGCAGGTATCCTAGATGATGCACCAGTCCACAGAAAAGGGGGTGGGGGTCAAGGCTAATTTGTGCTTATTGGGGCATGCAGTGTGGGACATGTTTATAGAGTTAATATGTAAGAAATGGCATGTAAAATGTGTTTTTTTTTTGTCTAACAAGAATACACTTCAATGTGTAATAAGAGACACAGCTCTTGCTTTGAATGCTTTTAGCATCATGAGAGTGTTTTTATGGGCAATAAGCCATACCTCTAAGTATCTTATTCTGCTTATAAAAAGCACCCCAATGAAGCAAGAAACAAAGAAGGGATGGTGTAAGCATCAGAGGTAATAACTAAATCTTCAAAAACGGAAAAAAATCAGTCCTTTTGATTAACTTATATCACTCTCAGTAACTGTTGCACACATTTAGACAAAAAAACTATTTTAGTTAAAAAAATGAAGCCGTTGCAGTGTTTCATAGCTTCAGAACTACGCAAAACATAATATTCATCTTCCATGATAGTATGTAATTAGTTGTCATCCTAAATAGTTATCATGAAAGGAAGTGTTCCAAAAATAGTCAGGCTAATTTTTATTACCAGGTTTGTTTTGCATCTCCCAACAGCACTTCTCCGACTATAATAATTTACAAACAGTTTGTTTATTTAGATGATGCACACTCCCATATACTTGTATTACTGAGTGTTTGAAGTTAGGGTAGCAACAGTACGTTTTTGAACTACAAATCTCATTCACCTGTTGTATGATGTAGTCTGTTACCCTGTTAAACAATGTCAGCTAAGAAAGTATTCTAGTTAGATCATACTTAAAATAGTTTGTTCACTTCAGCTGGTTTGACAAGCTTCCATAAGCACTAAAGACTTTTACAGCCTCTAACGTGTCTCCTAGTTCTCTGCACCTCTGTGCTTTTCCAGACATCATTTGTCACTAAACAGCTGACATTGGAGAGAGAGCCCAAGGCTGTGTGGCGTATGTTTACTGCTGTTTTTGATTTTTACTAACCTTTGCATTTATTCAGTTATTCTCAACAGTATTTTCACTTTTGATGTAGATGTAGGTCAGACTTTTCCCTTTTTTTCTTGTGATAGTGAAGAAGACTTAGGTTTATATCCCTTGTTCTTGAAGAGTCGGACTACTATTTTGTGTTAAATATTTTTATGGTCTTCTTTTGGTATTTCCCTGTAACCTGTGTGTTTGAGCATGCTTGTGAGTGCGTTAACTGTAATTAGCAACCCTGGATTTTTCAGTCTGTTAAAATGGATAAGCTGGAATAAACATGAAAAATGTTCTGAATTTAGAAAGTACCAAAAATGGGATATAAAGATTCTACTCCATAAACATATATCTTGTGTGTAAATTGTTTGGGGGTAGGCCATTTGGATGATGATTTTGCTTTATCAAGCATTTGATCCAAGTACATTAAATTAATGTAAAATTACACCACTCTTGAAGGATTTAGTGTCTAGGGAATAGCTGTCCTACTGAAATCCAACAATAAAGAAGGAAGAAATGTAGGAGTGATGAAGGAGGTACCTTAAAGTTTTCTTCCAGGTTTCCCCTCTGTGGTACCAAGAGGTGAAATTCTCTCTCCTTCTGCTGTCAGGTTGTACTAGGGTCTTGGCTGGAAAAACCTTGTACTTCAAGTGTGTTTTAAATTAATCAAAAAAGCAACACTCCCAAGGACAAGTGGTGTAAACCAACAAAATGCAAATCTAATAAAAGACGAAAACACCACGCCACAGCTGCAAAAATCTCAGATAAATCCACAATTTAATAAAAGGTAAGTGCTTTCACACTAATTTGTGCTTCTTCAGACCATACACTAAATTAAATTAAGACTTCATAGTTGCTGACATATCTCCAAGGAAAAAGCTAAGTAGCGTTCCTTTGTCAGGACAGAAATTGCCTAATTTTTTTTTCCCTCCGGATCTCTTTCTGCCATATCAGTTTGGTCATCTCACTCCTTGTCTATGAACTTGGAGGGGATGATGGTCTTGGAGGGGCATAGTTAAAAGTACATTTTGAGATGGGTGTCTTTTTTTCTTTTCTCTCTCTAGTTCCAGGAAGTTGAGAACTTTCTCTTCCCTCCTTCCATCTGGATGCCTTGTCTTTGTCCCATTGTTCTACATTAATAGGACCAAGGCTGATTTTCCCATCACAGACACCCATGTCAGTGTTAGTTTGACATATGACTTTGGTGTCAGTGGTCCTGTTTATAACCAGAGTGCCGAGAACAGTTAGGGTTGTGGCCATTGATGTTGATGCCATAGCTCTCAACCTTCCATCTCCAAAATGAGGAACACTCGCCTTCATAATGTGGAACAAATGGGCAAAATGTGGAACACATACTAATGGCTTACTAACAACTTCAAATAGGAAAGTCATAGGATGGTTAAAATATGCTGGTTTTACTTATAAAGAAAATCCTTTAATGAATTAATATGATTAATTTCTATTTACCATGGATTTCACTTAAAAAAAATTCCTAACACTGAATGTGTGACAGACTCTTTCAATGTGGAACTTTGAGGAACTTCGAGGAACATGAACTTTTTAAGACCCCAAATGAGGTACGTTCCTCGTAATGAGGTACACTTGAGAGGTATGGTTGATGCATCAAACCTGACCACTCTGCTCATGCCCCTATGCTCAGTTTAGGGTGTCTTTGACTTCAGATTCTGATGCCTTGGACCATAAGCCATCTGTTTCATTGTTACCAACATCCTCTTTTGTGGGCTGGGATGGGGGACCCTTGATCGAGTTTATCAGCATATTTAATCTTGACTCTACTCCACAGATCTCCTTGTCCCCAGCAGCTTTGACATCTCTGTTGGTGCAAATGGAGCAGACCTTGATTGAACAGTTAATCTTGACTAAGTCTTGAAACCTTGCATTAGTATTAGCCTTAGCCCTGGACTCCCATAAAGATGATCCATTATTCCTTCCGTATTTGAATAAAAGGGGCAGGGGTGATGGAAAGCTACCATAAAGATATTGTATCTAATACTGACACTCTTTGTCCTTGGACTTCCTTCTGGTTATCCTTGAAAAAACTGTTGCAAAAGAAAGCAGTTAGGCTTCATCTGTTGATTTAGTCTTCCCTTTGGAGGAAATCCTGTAGAACATCTTCAGCTGTGCACCATCATTCCCCTGGGGGAATTCCTTGGCTGGTATGAGTGGATAACATGGCAAGCACCAGATGTGGTGGCACCTATGCAAAGGACGAGATTTGTCTGCCTTCCAAGGACAGAGCATCTTGGAGTAAGATTCCTAGCCAACTCCATTGTGGGGGCAGCAGCTCTTAAAAATCCTGTGAGACTCCATCAGTCCATCCACCTGATAAGAAATAAAAAACAATAGTTTTTTGGCAAGAGCATTTACCCATCCAGTAGAGTGTCTATAACAACACTTACTTATGTGACACACACAATCAACTATGGCAGATGACATGCATAGCACATTAAAAAAGTTGACTCCTGGGGATTTACAAAAAGGTTAGACTCCCAGGTGGCAACTATGTTTACTATTTCTAATCTGTCCATACTACTAGTCCTTAATGCTGCCAGTGGAGCAGCCTAAGTAGTTGGGTCAAGCATAACCATTCAGAGGCACACCTGACATAGACATTGTAATTTCACTGCAAACTTCAAGACATAGTTTATGAAGTCTTCCTTTGAAGGTAGTGTGCTGTTTTGTCCCCAAGTAAAATCTAAGCTGTAAATAGTGAGCAAGAGAGTTAGACGTTCGTGGCTACTGATATCAATTGCTTCATTCCTCTGTGGGCTGCCTTTTGTAACTAGAAGAGTTTGTATCGGGACTTTGGACAGTGTTCTGGCAGAAACCAAAGTGGGTATGGTAACATCCAGATTGGACTCCACCCTTGTATTAGAAATATGGTTTCCATAGCCTTCCCCTTGGGGGTGGGGTAGCAGTTGAACTCCTGGGGGGACTAGTTTGACTAACACACTCTGTTGGTAGTCCGATGTTCCTTGTTTCGCTACTTTCTTGCATGGGGATTGATCACATGGGATCAGTAGTTAAGGGAGGTTGTTTCCAGAGGTCCCATAGTAACCTTGCTCAGCCAATGTCCCACCTTGTCAGAAGAGTGTGATCAAAAGAGAACTCCTCATCTTCCTTGAAAACAAGAGCAGTGCAAGAGACCCTACCAGACTAGAAGGGGTCCAGATGCTACTCTGTGGTGTTCTTGAGTTTCAAAAAAAAAAAAAGTACTTCAGAGCAGTTTTTGACCTAAGTGGTTTTAGTTAATTTCAGCTCATTTCACTTCAGGAATGCACACCTCTACATCACAATAGCCAAGGAGTCCAGTAGGTTCCTGCATTTTAGGGTGAGAATGAGCCATTTCGAGTCAAAGACCTTCCCATTTGGCCTTGCCACAACCCCCATGTATTCTTCAAATGTCTGGTCATAGTGGCAGCTTGCCTTCTGCTGTTGGGAACCAAAGTTATCCCGTACTTCAATGACAGACTAGTAGCTGCCAATTCAGGTGAGGAAATCCCTCTTCCAACTGTTTTGGTCTTTGGGAGTCCTAGTGAACCCTAAGAAGTCTGAGTAGTCTCAAGTACTGACTTTTATAGGGTGCTTTTCAGGCACTCTGTCTTGGGTGAGACAGAATTGTAGCCCTTCAGTCTACTTGGACAGCTACTGCAGCTCTCTGCCTGATAGTGATAATATTTACAGTGGCTTTTAGAAGGTATTGCATGAAGATCCTGCAGTGGAACTTCATACTTTTGTAGCTGTAATGTACAGATTCCATGACTACACATGCAAAAATATCCCACGTGTGCCCCCAAAATCTATCTTGGTGGCTTCACTACCCCAGTCTAGTTATGGGCAGTTCTTTCACCCCAATCTTCCTGAATTTGTTGGTCACAATGGACTTGTATTCGGTGGGGTAAAGGGGCATTATTTATGGTAGACCGTCCATAGGTCATGGTGTATGGATAGTCTGTACATAAATGTCATGGAGATGAAACTAGCCCTCCTGATATTACAGGTCTTGGAAGATGCTCTTCCCCAGGGTGTAATTGCCTTCCATGCAGACAATATGACAGTGATATGGTATATCAACACACATGGAGGGACCCATTCTTATCTCCTTTCCAGAGAAGCCATGAGGCTATGGGTATTGTAGTGTTGTTGCTTAATTGTAGCAATGCACATACTCGCACAGGTCAATTCTCTGATGGGCTGACTCAGCTGTTATTTGAAGATGCAACACAAGTGGTCCCTAAATATATTTGTTGTAAAGGGCATTTTCTGCCATTGGAGCAATTGTTGCTTTGAACTATGTGCCTCCTTGACCAATTCCAAATGCAACAGCTTTTTTCCCCTGATACTTCGAGTGGCATGCATCCTGGAATATTATCCATGGGTCTTCTTTACACGTTACCCCACTTCTTGTTCCAAATCTTGTGAAGAAAACCAGGTGAGCAAGACGGAAATCATTGTCACATAGCTCCTTTTTGGATTTGATAAGTTTGTTTTCTCCTGCTGTGACCATACCTGTTGGAGAGACCTCTCCACCTAAGATCATTCTGCAGTCTTCCAACACACTCTTCTGGCAAGCCTCATTGAGACCATCACTCTCTTCACTTGATTGCATGATTTCTTCATTCCCTTTGATGGCCAGGAATTCAACTTACTGTGAGAGTTTTCCCAATCTTGACTTCTTCCTAGAAGCATTCATTTAGACTGACATATAGAAGTAGATGGCCACGGTTTTCCCTATGGGTGACTTCAAGATTAGATCCTTCTTTCCGCACAAGTTCTGGCAGTTTTGTAATATTTATCTCACATCTTTGATATGGACAAATACTTCAGCATCAAAGTTCATTTGACAGCAGTGCCCAGTTTTCACAAGGGGTTTAATGACTCAACTTTGGCTTCTCTATAGCCTGTGAGGCATTTTGAAGATGTACTTTCCTTCTGAGGCCATACTAAAATAACCTGTTCTTTCATGGACCTTAATTTCATGCTGGAGAAGTTGGCCTTACCACCATTTGAACAAATTTCCTTGCCAGAGTTGAAGTTCTTGACATAAAAAAAATATTTGGTAACTAACTTCGCCAAGAAGAATTTCAGTGCAACTACAGGTCTTATCTGCCAAACTTTTTTTTAAATCTTTAAACAAAAAGAGGAGTGTCATTGTGGACTAACCAGTCTTTAATGTCAAAGTAGCCACAGAGACTAATTTTAAATCAGTCAATTAATATTGTTGTATATTTCCCCAATAGTCAAAGCAAGGGGGGTATTTTTGCATTGCTTGGATGTCCATTGTCAGTTATGGTTTTAATTAGGCAAATCTAAGGTCATTAGAAAACATAAGCTTATTATTACATTTGTGGCCAATACATGCATAGGAAAGTGTCTAAAGTCACCCTGTTTAGATTACTTTCCAAATATGTTGGGGTTTGTTATGAAAAGTATTGTGTAAATAATTGGCTGCTAAACTAGAAGAGCATTCTACCAGAATGATGGTACTTCTTGGGTATCTTTCAAAAGTGTTTCAGTTGATGCTGTTTGTGCTTTTGCATCATGGGTTCACTTCATACGTTTGAAAGACATAATAATCTGGCAGTGATCTCAAGGTTTGCTTTTGTGTCTGTATCATAAGATATTCTGTTATGATGCCTCCCAGTGGGGATGAGCTAGGGATTTTGTTCTGCTATTGAAATGGATGGAGTGGATCATGCAAGATATGGAAGTTGCATATTACATCTTCAAAACCCATGTCTGTTAACTTCAGCATAGCCACCCACATTCCCCCAAACCTGGCTGAAGGGATTTTGTAGAAGAAAGTCTGGAGAGTTGTCTAGAATTCTCGGTGGATTGTTGTATGCATGTTGATGTTTTGGGTGCTTAATGTACTTGCACCATTGAGATCTGAAATTGCAGGGAGGCACAGAGCAGTGTGGGAACTAGGGAAGGAGTTACATCTAGGAAAAGTCTTAAAGGTGCTGAGTTAACAAGTCCCTGTGGCACCTAGTCCCATCTGTTGAAGTGTATGGACATGGAGAGATGATATCTATTACTGCAGTAAGGATTTAATGATAATTATATAATTTTATAAACAAATATTTTCTGCAACAAGTTGGTACTGAGAAAATAAATGATACTTTGTATAAACCAGTAGTGTCCTACCTGTTTTTTTTTCCTACTGATTAGGAACAGTTATGGTATTGAAAGAGCATTAATCACGAGGCTGCTGGTATAGAGCTCTCCTGTAACTTCACTGTGGTAGCCATTAATTTCTAAAAGCAAACAGTATGAAACCTATTTTATTGTTCTGCTGTAGCACAACTCTGTTATAAACAGCTTTCTTTTGATATGGTTTTCTTACACCTGGCATATCATAACTTAGATAAATACAGTCACTCTGTTCTAGTGTAAATGAATGCTTTCATATTCCTAAACTGTTTGTAGGGCTAAGAGATATTAGGCAGTTTGAAAACAGGATTTGCCTGTTTTCCCAATGCTTTTCCCCACAGAAAGTAGACTGTTTCACAACTTTTATTTATCGTATTTGTTTTCATCATTGTTTTTATATATTAAAAACAATGAAAAAGAAAATATGACAACACTTTCCATTATAGAGTTGCATGCATTATACATTCCAACATACCTTTCTTCTCTATTCTTGTGCATTAGAACATATGGGTTACTTTACAATTTCTACCATAGTATTAATTTTGCCATTTGTTTGCGCATTGCTTTGCCTATCTTCTTCTTTCGGCTTTTCCCGGTTAGGGGTCGCCACAGCGGATCGTCTCTCCACTCATGATTGGCAGTGGAGGTTTTACAGTGTCGAGTTGCCAGCCCGGAGCCCAACCTTTGATTTGCCTATATTGTTCTCAAACTCCCCATTTATTTTTGTGAAAATTACTTCTATATTTTCATGGCCCCATCTATATTTATTTTATTTCCTTTAGAATATTCAGCACTTTGTTTACAATAGGTTTAATCTTTGACTTCCTCTTTCATTTAATTGCTTTTTTGGCTGCTAGTGATATTAAATGTAAAAAGACCTAATACGTCTTGGCAGTTCTGCACCAAGACACCAACTTAATAGCACCATCACCTTAGTCAGTTTAATATGTTCACCCAACATTTGTGTCAGGACATTCAGTAGGAAGTCTTTAAACTCTGGTAAGTCCTCATTTTCAAAAA